>NC_092867.1:56873970-56880313 GCF_032062135.1 Pyxicephalus adspersus
TTTACCCCGTACCTCCCTCCCCATATACACACTGTGTTTACCCTGTACCCCCCCACCAGTGGTCCCCAGAAGCAGCGGAACCATGTGTCACTCAAAGCGGAAGAAACTTCACCCAGAGTGATGTCATGATGCCAGAACCCACCCACACTTCCATGGCAGGTCTGAGCATGCGATGGGAGAGTGGGCTGGTTGTGTCCATAGACACAACCCGCCCACTTCTCTGAGCCTGCGGTCCGTACGGGGGACAGAGCCGAGGACCACATATGCAGAACGCATCACAGGCTTAAGGCAGTGGGTGTGTTCTGGCATCATGACGTCACTCTGGGGGAAGTTACTTTCCATTGAGTGACACACGTCTCCATATTTTGTCTTCAGGTCTTGAAGTGTATTGTCGGTTGTGGAATGGGGAAGAGTTTTGTGTAGAGTGTAATGTATTATCTTTTGGTCTGGAAGTGTAGTGCTGGTTGTGGAATGGTGAAGAGTTTTCTGTAGAACACCATGTGTTATCTTCAGGTCTGGAAGTGTTTTATTGGCTGTGAAATGGTGAAGAGCTTTGTAAAGGATGCTATTTGTTATCTTCAGGTCTGGAAGTGTAGTGTTGGGTAGAGCTCCATGTGTAATGTTTTGGTCTGGAAATGTAGTGTTGGTTGTGGAATGGTAAAGAGCTTTGGGTAGAGCACCATTTGTTATCTTCTGGTCTAGAAGTGTAGTGTTGGTTGTGGAATGGTGAAGAGCTTTGGGTAGAGCACCATTTGTTATCTTCTGGTCTAGAAGTGTAGTGTTGGTTGTGGAATGGTGAAAATCTTTGGGTGGAACTCCATGTTTGGTCTTTAGATCTGGAAGTATTTTGTTGGTGTTGAACTGTTGAAGACCTTTGTGTAGAGTGCTATGTATTATCCTCAGGTTTTTTAAGTGTAGTGTTGGTTGTGGAATGGTGAAGATCTTTGAGTAGAGCTCCATGTTTTGTCCTCAAGTCTGGAATTGTTCTTTTGGTTGCCGAATGGTGAAGAGCTTTGGGTAGAGCGCTATGTGTTGTCTTCAGGTCTGGAAGTGTAGTGTTGGTTGTGAAATGGTAACACGCTTTGGGTAGAGCGCTATGTGTTGTCTTTAGCTCTGAAACTGTCAGGTTGGGTGTGGAATGGTGAAGAGCTTTGGGTAGAGCACCATGTGTTATCTTCAGGTCTGGAAGTGTAGTGTTGGCTGTGGAATGGAGAAGAGCTTTGGGTAGAGCACGATTTGTTATCTTCTGGTCTAGAAGTGTAGTGTTGGTTGTGGAATGGTGAAAATCTTTGGGTGGAACTCCATGTTTGGTCTTCAGATCTGGAAGTATTTTGTTGGTGTTGAAGACCTTTGTGTAGAGTGCTATGTATTATCCTCGGGTTTTGTGTAGTGTTAGTTGTGGAATGGTGAAGATCTTTGAGTAGAGCTCCATGTTTTGTTCTTTTGGTTGCGGAATGGTGAAGAGCTTTGGGTAGAGCGCTATGTATTGTCTTCAGCTCTGAAACTGTCGTGTTGAGTGTGGAATGGTGAAATGCTTTAAGTAGAGCACCATGTGTTATCTTCAGGTCTGGAAGTGTAGTGTTGGTTGTGGAATGGTGAAGACCTTTGGGTAGAACTCCCATGTTTGGTCTTCAGATCTGGAATTATATTGTTGGTTGTGGAATGGTAAAGAGCTTTGGGTAGAGCGCTAAGTGTTGTCTTCAGGTCTGAGAGTGCCTTAGGATGGTTGTGAGAAGATCAATCTATTTTAAATGGTGAGATTTTTACCTCCAAAATAACAGCCTCTCTCCTGTTTTCAGATAGTCTAACCTTTAACTGAAGAAACAGAAAAGGCAATCTGTACACTTTTCTGGCTCTTAATCCTTCCACGACACTCAGAATGGAGAAGAGTAAGATGACTGAGAGGATATTGGACCTCACCCTGGAGATCATCTGCCTGCTAACTGGAGAGGTGAGGAGGAACCTGGTTTAGCCACAAGACACCACCTTGTTTAATAAATCACATGTTTTTTTCCACAGAAAGTTATAGATCCTGGAAGCCTAAGGTGACTTTGTTGGTACTCTTTCGTTACAGAGTTTTCTTCCTTTGAAGGCTGGTGATCGGGTGACCATTACAATGCCACCACCAAATACTCTAATATGTAAGGGAAACAGTGACCAGAAGATTCTAGAAGTCACCAATAAGATCATTGAGCTTCTGACGGGAGAGGTGAGCGGTGCCGGGAATTCTGGGACATTATTATGGGATGTGTCTGGATGGTGACTGTATCATTGTGTGTGTCAGGTTCCTATAAGGTGTCAAGATGTCTCCGTCTATTTCTCCATGGAGGAGTGGGAGTATTTAGAAGGACACAAGGACCTCTACAAGAAAGTCCTAATGGAGGACAAAGAGACCTCCACAACACTGGGTAAGAGGAGTCTTTATTGTAAAGGAGAGAGCAGTACGGAGGATAGATCCCCCATCATCTGATAAACACATAGAGACAATGTATTCAGTCAGTGTGTGTGTTTCCTACAGATGGATACCCTAAGAAAAGCTCACTGGGTCAATGTCTCACTCCTTTTTATCCTGGGCATTCCCCACTGAAAGATCACAATACCTCACTGAAATTTCAGGTAGGTGCAAATGATTGTTTTAAATGTTAAAGTTTCCCCTTCATTTCTATACTGCTGAGATGATTTCTGCATCTAATGTGGCAAAATTTTATTGTAAAACAAATTATTTTAGGGTGAACAACTGATTCATACAAAATTTAAAGAGGAGGGGCTGATTGAAAAGTTGGAGCCTGAAGAACCAAGTAATAGAGAATCTCAGGATGAAGAACCCGTTGATACAAAAGTTGAGGGTGAAGAGGAAGAAGAGGAGAGTTATATGATGGGTGATCAGCCATCTATAGAGGAGGAAGTGGTGATGGTGACAATTAAAGAGGAGGACTTTTCTCCAGATTATCAATGTAAGTAATAAACACGCCTTTGTTTTTCTGCTCTTGCTTTAGTAGCATCTTCTCTAAGTCTTCGAAACTTTACCAGTAATTGTTATTTTTATTGTTAGTATATGGACAAGCAAATACTTCAGAAGGGCATCCTGATGTATCTCCTAATGGCAAGCTGGAAGATCATACAGAAAAAAATTCCAGAACGTCCCATTCAAAGCGTTACGATGCATACAGAAGTCCCTCAAATCGGCAAGGTCCTTCCACAGGTCGAAGGGATGTAAATTTGGGTGTAGGACAATACAACATGTTTCCCTTCAACCCTTCTCTTGACAGACCTGACACTGTGACCCAGTCGGCTGGAGATCGAGGGAATGAGATATTTTCATGTTCTGAATGTGGCAAATGTTTTACCTCTAAGTCCAGTCTCCGCGGCCATCAGAAGCTTCACTCGGGAGAGCGTCCATTTTCATGCACTGTATGCGGAAAAACCTTTATACGCAGGACCCATCTTAACATCCACCAGACAACTCATGTCGGTGAGCGGCCTTTCAAATGTACAGAATGTGGCAAAGGTTTCTCACAAAACTCTGATCTTCGCAAACACCTTTTTAGCCACTCTGGTGAGTTTCCATTTTCCTGTTCTGATTGCAACAAAGGATTTCCTCGGAAGTCAGAACTCATCAGACACCGGAGGTCACACACTGGTGAACGTCCATATGGTTGCACAGAGTGTGGGAAGTGTTTCATGGATAAATCACAGCTCACTGCACATAAGAGATATCACTCAGGAGAGAGGCCATACATCTGCACGGAATGTGGGAAGAGTTTTGCCGGTAAATCCGAATTGAACAGACACTGGAGTGTCCACAGTGGACTAAAGCCGTTTTGGTGCTTTGAGTGTGGCAAAGGTTTTACACTAAAGAGCAGCCTTGTCACTCACCAGAGAAGGCACGCTGGAGACATGCAGTATTCATGTTCTGAGTGTGGTAAAAGTTTTGTAGCCAGGTCGGCGTTAGCCAGACATGAGGTGATCCACACCGGAATAAAGCCGTATCCTTGCTCCCAGTGTGAGAAAGGCTTCCTCGATAAGTCTCAGCTTATCAAACATGAACTAGTGCATGCAAACGCAAAGTCCTAGCCATAAAGTTCTTGCAGACAATCCCAATGCACCACATATGAACAATATGGCATTAGAGGAAGCAGTTGTCATGCAGGGAGCATGAAGAAATCTTTTGGACATAACGCTTGCCAGGCACCAGAGAATTTTAGATCTTGCTGCACACCTTTGAATTCCACAATGCTGTGTTCCTTCTAACTGGGAAGATTCACATGTGTGCAAAGCTTAAACACACAATTCTTCAAAAAAACATTGAGTTTTGGGAGAGCGGAAAATTTTCCTCATAAATGGAAGAAGTATCTGTGGTTGTTGGCTGTAGCGTTAAGAAATGGTGAGTGAGTGCCCTAAAATGTGACCTTCTCGTTCATCTCAGGACTCCCATGGAAACAAAGCCATCTGTACATCTAGGCAGGCTTTCTTGGATATCTCTTCATCTGGATTACGCTGTGTGTGAAAACGTACTCAGGACTGACAATGGCCCTGTCTGTCAACATGATCCAACTTGGTGCAATGAGTACATGTGTTATGACGTTGAATGTGGGTGTCAGTACTCTGTGACCCCTTTTCAGGTCACTCGATAGATAACTTTGGGGAGCATCCAAGGTATCTGCTGTAAAGCTTGAAGACTTGGCATTCTCTGGATAAATCATGTCCGCACTGCTAGGAACTGATGAACGCTGGCCCAATCATGCTATGGTAGGCGTGTCAATCGGTGTTTGTGTGTTTCAGGGCATAAAAAACATAATGAGGTTCCATATCTTGATGGACATTACTGCACTTTGTCCATTCCCAGAGTACTTTTTTTTTTTTTTTTTTATTCTGGGATTCCAATCATTTTTTTTTTTTTGCTTTTGATAGAATGGACAAGGCTCGGAACCTTTTTGTCATGGCTTTATTGTCCGTGTCCCCAAAAGAGATTTTACCTATTCCGGGGCCTTTAATTTCTCTAGTAATTAAAAAAACAAAATGAGAACTTTTATTTGGCATAGCGCTTTAAAGATTGAACGTACTAGATGAAGGCACAAATCAATTTTTGTTTTTTAAAGAGTAGAAATTGATGAATTCATGGCTTGGCCTGCTTATATATATGTTATATATCTGTGTGTGTAATATTCCAAATAAAGATGGGTCAATTTCTATATAATATGTTGTTCTTGGGTGATTGTGTGTGTCACTTTTATTGTCTGGAAGATTTTGAAATAAAAAGAGATCTCATGGAACATGAAATAATGAATGAAGCATTTCTCTGGGGAGAGTTTTAGGCAAAATATTCAGAATAAAAAATCCCTATTTTCCGTACCTCAGTTTTCCTTACATCAGTTGGTCCAGTTGTGATCTGACCGTCAGCCCCACATATCTCTTTTAAGGTGTTTCAAGTTTCATTCCGTGGACCAGTCCTACTCTCCATCTACCTCACCGCTATTTCTGGTACCATCTTTCATATTCTGTTGGTCTTGCCCAACCCCTAGAACTCAACTTGGACCTTTCTATCGTCCTCCTGACCTTTCCTGATCTCTGGTTGGTCACTCTGATCCTTGTATGGCAATCAGGTATGTGTCACCTATTTGTCCTCTCCTAAGTTTCCCAAATTAGGATATAATTGTTTCCCACAGATGCCTTCAGTCTTTCAGATTGTCCTATGTTGAGTAGTGCCACTTCTGTTATAGCTATTCCTCCATACACTTGTCCCTCACACATACAGAACAGTAAGGATAGAAAGTATTTCATGTGTTATCAGGAAGTGTATTAGGACTACAAACCAAGTACCCTATGGGCAAAGAAGCCAGGTAATTGTATGGCAACCTGAATTTTCTCAATACAAGTTTGTTGGACCTTGCCTTTCATCTATAGTTGGGAACTTGCAGTCTAAACAATCAATAATAAAACTGGCTTACAATGCTGGAAAGAACCTTTACAGTGTTCTCCCCAGAAATTTTCTTCAGCCGGGTTGGGGAAAACTGTAGCTGGGTGGTAAAAAAGTGGGGGGTGCTAGACAAATTTGGAGCTCCTAGTTATTTATGCCATAGGTATCCAGTAACCCCTGCTATTGTGTCAGTGTTCTACCTGCCCCTTTACTTTGTTCTAACTTTCTAATGCCTGGCTTGTTGGAATGTACAATTTTTACATTTTTAGGATTATGCCCCAATAGTCCAGTGCTGTGTATTTTATTCCAACTCCCGAGTGTTCCATGTTTTAATAGTGTAATCCCTTGTAGTAGTGTAATATTGTGATCAGTGTGGCTTAATAAAAAATGCCCCTCCTGAGTGACCAAAACTGATAACTGCTGGGC
>NC_092867.1:56880620-56883196 GCF_032062135.1 Pyxicephalus adspersus
ATTTCTCCTCCCGCAGTGTGATAGCTGTGTGTGTAAAGTCTGCTTGTCAGATTCTGCAGCCTAACAACTCATTGTGTTCAATCCTATAGAACTCCTAAATTGTTGGTTGTAATTCCCTAAAGTTTTTAGGGTACACAGGGGACTCTCATAGCTAATAATACCCAACATTTCTTTTTTTAATTCAAAGAATTTCAAAATATGGGGATCAGGAGTTTACTATTTTTTTATCACGAGTTGCTGTTTTATAAGAAAGTGCACCTGGGAGCCCAAAATTGAAAATGCAAATTAAGGACCCCCGGGGCCACTTACATAGCAAGAAGCATTGGGGTGGGCTCCCTAAATATTTTACCTACCCTTTCACCAAACTAGAATTGTAATACTATGCTGCCATTTCTGCTTCTGTTCTTTGAACCCCAATTTATCTGGAATGGAAGGTGCAGGAAACTGAAAATGTAGGTGCAAGTAGGTGCAAGTGGGGAACAGATGTATAAACCCTAAAATTTCATTAGCATGGCATCATTAGAACATAAAAACCTCTGCCCATCAAACTGTCCGCTTCCCTACCATGAACCCTAATTTCTCTAGAACAGAGAGGTGCAGATAAACAGAATGATAGGTGCAAGTGGGGGACATTTGTGGCTAACACCCACCAAACTTTCATCTCCATGGCATCATTACATAAACTCTGCCCAAAACACTCTGCCCTGTTACCCATGACTTACCCTACCAGTACCTAAACCCCAATTTCCTTTTTATGAGTTTTTATGTTCTAATTATGCCATTGTGATAAAACTTTGGGGGTGTTATCCACAGATGTTCCCCACACATTTTCAGTTTCCTTCACCTTCCCATTCCAGAGAATTGGGGTTCCATTGTTAAAAGTGGGCAGTAATGTGTAACAGGGCAGTGCGTTTGCCATAGTAATTAAATTTTAGTGTAGGGGATTATCTAAAGGTGTCCCCTCACTGCACCTACATTTTTGTCTTTGTACACCCCACCATTCTAGGGGAATTGGGGTTCAAAGAAGAGAGGCAGATAGGGTAACATAGTATGACAGTTATAGATTTGTGGGATTCCCTAATGCTTTTTTCTATGTAAGTGGCCCCGGGGGTCTCCAATTTGCATTTTTTATTTATGATTCCAAGGCACACTTGCTTTTAATATTGCAACCCCAATGTTGTATTTTCACAAGATTTTACAATTCTGATCCCCATATCATGAAATTTCTAAAAACCTGGTGTGCTGAAATTGTGAATGGTGCTTACAAGTGTTCCGTGTGCACCCTGAAAATTACAAATCATTATGACATACAGTTTAGGGGATATGAAGGTTTATACACAAAGAGCTGTAAGGCTGAGGAATGTGACATGCAGCATTTACACACACACTGCTCTGATGACATCAATACACACGCCCACTGGGCGGAGACATTGTTTAAACGATGCGGTGTTTTTTCCCCAAAAGACTGAACACAGCTATGAGATGGAGGAGAGACAGCCTGCGACCCAATCTCCTGGCTTTACTATGCTCTCCTCACTCCGCCCGGCTCTAATCGGCAATCAGCTCTTATCAGCGGGGAACAGAGCTAGCAGAGCAGCCGCTCCAGTGTCTGTTCAGAGCTGCTGAAAATGTGCCGGGCGGAGTAATCACAGCAGGTGGGGGGCCCGCCCCTCAATAATGGCCTGGGGAGAACTATGCTTTAGAAGGCCTGATAAATGGTTCTGGGGGGTCCTGAGATGTTGCTTTGCTTGTGGTTGTGCTAGTGCCCCATATTATCAATGCCTATTCACTGTGACCTTTCTGGACTCGGCTCTAAGAATAGGAATGCTAGATTAGGGGAGTTTATTTAGGGGACTCTTTTCAGTCTTCTAATATAGGCCACTGGTCATTGGTGGTGAATGGGGTTCCTATGATACATGTAGTATAGATCATTGACTCCAGAGACCGGCATCATATTTTGTGAGCCCTATAATTTTTAGTTCCCATATATTGCTTATTTTAAAATATTTTGGTAATGCCTGAGCAAAACAAACTTCGCCAAAAATTCACAAAACAATTTCCCTGCTGGAGTTGCAGTAAGTCTGCAGCAATATGTGTATTTCTGGTCAAAGTATGTCTTCAAAGGTATGTATATCTACACAACACCAGTGTACGTTATGCTGTGCGGCCAATACAGCAATAGAATAGGTCATAGTGGAGAGGTGATCTACTGCCGCCATCATTGAAGGTTGTCTCCCCATACTGGTTCTTTTCCATTCTTGTTTTACCTATCATAAGGTACACAACATATGTATAAAAAAAAAAACATGACTGGCCTTGAAAGACTCAACCTATATATAAACCCCAGCTGGTGGGGCAGAATAATGAGCACAGGCCAAGCTTGAAGCTCCAACACCAAAACCAGCTTCACCAATAGAAGGAAATACCACCAAGAACTGAGGGATACAAGACGTTATAGCTCAAGGGTGCTAAACCTATGGCCCGAAGGCCAGATCGGACTCTCCCCTGATTTCCTTCCTCTCTCTTTGCTTGTGTTGCTGGGGATGGGATGAACGTGTCTCCTATGTTTCTCAGAT
>NC_092867.1:56883505-56889412 GCF_032062135.1 Pyxicephalus adspersus
ACAATCAGGAATATTTCACATTGGGAGGGGGGCTATTTCAAGACCAGGGTCCCCCCCCTGCACTTACCTGGCAATGAGTATTAGGGTACTGCCAATTGTGCAGTGTAGTGCCCCAAATATATACTTGCTCGCTCACAAAACTTCAAGGCTGCATTAGGATTGGCAGTGAGGTTGCGGTGCGGGGACCCCTTCCTCATGCCAAAGAACCCTGCCTAGTGGGAGCACCTCAGTACCACTCAATGCCCCCTGGAGTCAGAGGCCTGGGGTCCCTGTTACACATAGCTGGCCACTGACCTTCTGTGAACCCCAATTTCTTTGAAACAGAGGGATGTTGGCAACTGGCAATGTGGGAGCCAGTAGGAAACTTCTTTTATCCCCCCTTCTTCCTATTAAAGTTTTATACCCATCATATCACGCTACCCTGGCACACATAGCTATCCCCTTACTCTCTATGAACCCCAACTACTCTGCAGGAAAAGGGCAAATGCAAGTGCAGGACACCTATGGCTAACTCCCCTTAACATTTCATCACTATGGCACCACCATCACAAGATACAAAAAACTATACCTGTCATACCATGCTAACTTGGCACACATAGCTGGCCATTTACCTTCTGTGAACCCCAATTTCTCTTTAACAGTAGTGAAAGGGAAATGTAGGATTACCTGCCCCTGAAGTTTTATGGTTGCGGCGCCATCACAAGTTACAAAAAACTATACCTATCATACTGTGCCATCCTGTCACACAAATCTGGCCACGTACTTCTGTGAACCCCAATTTCTCAGGAACGGGGAAACGTAGGGACCTGAAGATGTTTTGTAGTGTAGTACAAGTAGTAAGAACATGTAACCCTTGGCTATCTGTCACATAAATAGCTTTTCCGTGGAAGCATCCATTGCAGAGATTTTGGGGTCCAAAGACGGTTAACGACCCCCTATAATTGAAATGAAGCATTGCATGTTGTAGTTTCTGCTCTTTGGTACTGGAATGGTGGGTGGAAGCAGTATATGACCGGCCAGCACCGTATGATGGATTTAGTTGTATCTTTCAATAATAAAATGAGCATCAAATGGTAAATGCCGAAATTTGTGATATACTTGTGTTATTAATTTTATTTGGTGCATGTACGTTACGGGAACTAGAAACATTTCAATGTATTTTCTTGTTAAATAAAACACTTCTAGTTTTAAACAAATTGAATGTTTGTTTGCATTGTGGCCCGCAAGTTTTATCTCAATGTCAGCAGTGGCCCCCCGATGAAAAAAGGTTGGACACCACTGTTATAGCAGAAAAGGAGGACCAGCTTGGTATTATATTTGGGCTGTTGGGAAGGCTGCTGTCCAGATACGTAAATGAGTAATAAAAATTGCTGGACTGGTTGAAGCTCTAATGTGAGTAGAAGGTCAACTCTCTAAATTATCCCTGGCTCTACCAGTCACTCAAGCTTCTTATCACAGGTTAACTAAAGTGTGGCACCATGAAGATCAAATTCCGAGCAGAGGATATTATACAAGCAGGACACCATACGAGGACTAGCGTCATTTACAACTTCAGACATTGCATGGCCGCATTACTCAAGGAGGAACCCCCCAAGAGCATACTGAATATTGTGCAATGAATGAGCTACAGTAAAATGGCACCCATCCCTTGGGGGTCACCCAGAACATCTAGCCATCTTGGATTTTAGCTCGGTCCACACCCCCATTTATCCCCATTTATTGTAAAGCACTGCCTAATATGTTGGTGTTATATAAATACTGTTCGATAATGATAATGAACCGTACAAAGTAAACATTCAAAAAGAATTTGGAGAGAAACGGCTTGAGGTACAAACAATGAGACGTGGGCAGTGAAGGCTAATAATCCATGAATGGGAGGAGTAAATGGGCTGAAGTATAGTTATCCATTGTGGTGTGATAGAGGGGGAGTATGCAAAATTTGGGAGAGCAGAAAAGGGTAAAATGTATTTCAGATGTCCCCTCTCTCTTCACCCCTCTACCCACAGGGGTTTCCTGTAGGGTGAATGGCGCCTCACAGGTGTCACCCTGTGGACCCCTTTAGCTCCAACACAGAGGTCCCGTGTAACATGAACAGACTCCTCTCCCTACTCCACTATGTAACGCACAGGGGTCTTTTGCAAAATGAATAGGCCCCTCTCTCCCCTACCCAGGAGTACCCTGTAAGGTGAATGGGTGCTCCATCACACACAATAAAGTAACGCTCCAAATGAGTGAAAATGCTGAAATGATATCTGTGAAATGCTGTGATATCACAATGCTCTGTACCCCTAAATTGAAGATGACCCTGCAGTATCTGGAGATGGCCATCATTTTGGAAGTGTGAAAGGTTGTCTGAGATTATCGTAAATCTAGTTTTCGTATTGTATCTAGAGAGGTTCGGCAGAAAGAACTTACAATGGGTGGCTGTGTGGAATGAAGGCTAACGAGCTATTTATCTCTCTACCTCAAGTAAATATTCCTGAGAGATGGTCTTTCTTCTTTTAAATATTTTCATTATGTAAGTTTGAATGTTCTGGATCCATCTACATGCCGGTGCTGGCTGACTTGGGCCAGGTATGGACGTAGAACAGAGCGGTAGGGAGAGTCAATATCTTCTCTACATTCAATTTCCATTCATATTCAAATTTTTGAAGAATCTCCAGTATCTAAAGCACCAGTGTTGGGCAACGAGAAGACTCCCCTGACCAAAAGGCCATTAGGCATAACCCTAGAGGGTTGTATACCTGCAGAGAGATGATGAGGCTTTTCAGAACTCACGTGGGATACTTATATCTTATCTTTTGGCTTACCTGTTCTCTTGGTTGAATCCTTGATTTCTTGTAAAGCAGCCCCTCCAGCTCAGTCTTCATATTCATCTCACTTACCTATGGCCTCCTCTTTGGTAGCACCAGCGGCCTTTATCCCATGAGGCTCTGGTACAAAATGTATTAGATCAATGGTATAAGGAAGAATAATGATCCATCTTGAACTAACCAGACACAACCTTTGAAAAACAAAAATTCTTTAATATAAAAATTAAAAACAAACAATAACACAACAAAACATGCAAACCACATATGCATGAATTATCCTCATGATTGATATAGAGGATAATTAATTCATTTGTGGTTTGCATGTTTTGTTGTGTTATCGTTTGTTTTTAATTTTTTTATCAAACAATTTACAGTGTTACTGGTATTGTTGAATTTTACAACTGTTAGTTACTCGGCAATATAGTCATTTATACTACGTTTAAAGTCCCTCACCTTTTCTTTTTCTATTATAAGTTAATTTCGGAATGTGGCAGGGGTAATTTTGTTGAAATACATATGGGAGTCTGCAGGTTTGTTTCTTTAAAGCCCTACACTTATGGAGTGGAGTGATTGGGCTAATAACACATAAAACTATTTGAGCCAGGAGTTTGCACATGTTCATTTGTTTTTAATACTTAAAGTGAACTTTAATCTGCAAAAGGATCATTTACATGTTCATGCTGTTATGCAAGGTAAACAATATATATTTCAAATATAAAGTATACTCGGTATATATATATATATATAAATAATAAATAAAGCATTTTTATTGTTGGTAGATCATTTTGACTTTGTCATTTGAAAAGTAGCCCGCAAGCTAAAAAAGTGTGGGCACCCCGATTCAAGTCTTCAGGCCCAGGTTTTGCCCAAGTGAGTATAAATAAATTGAGAAACTATATTGTCATTATACATACTGTATTAGGCTACAGAGTTTCATTTTGTAACATTTTTGGTTTGTAGTGTGACGCAAGATTTTTTCAATGTAAAAAATGTGCGGTGGCTCAAAAAAAGGTTGAGAAACACTGCTCTAGAAAGTCATCTTCTAATGGCTGGTAACATAAGTGAGGCCAGATATCGCCTTAGACTCTTGCACTTCCTACATTCTCCACAAGATGGCTAAGTCGAAACATGAAGGACACCGAAAGGAAGTGATGTAGTAGAGAAACAGGAAGTGATGTCAGATATAAATATAAAGTTCTGGGTGAGAGGTGGGAGGGCGTAGAGAGAAGACATTGCTAGAATTGGCAGCAGAGAAGGTAACAAGATAGAATTTTATATATTTACACCCAGTAACCTATTTTCCCCCATCATGTCCATCCAAAGTCCTTGTTATGTCACTATTCTCCTGCAGATGTTAATACACACAATTTATATAATAAAACAATTTAGGGATTTACATTTATACATTTCTGACATATTCTGCACCATCTTCTTTATCCCCATCCAACACCAAGCAGTACAAATAGATCTCAGTGTATTCCACCTAAAGGAAGAAGTGTCCTGTACAGATCACATGACCACAGGAATGATGGGCAGAGACTGGAGAGACATGACGGAGACGGTGCTAGCGCTCACCTTGGAGATCATCTACCTGCTGACCGGAGAGGTGAAGGGGGTTTCTGGGGGGTCACATGATCACGATAAACCTGACTGGAGAGGTCTATCATTTTGGTAAATGTTTTTTTTATAAAACAGGATTATGAAGTAGTGAAAAAGACATCTGGTGAGCGTTTGACACCCAATAGCTGTCAGCCCTCACATTTTGGAACATTCTCACCAAACCCTGTGACACCTGAACGAAAAAACAAGAAGATGGTGGAAGTCATTAATCTCCAGGCCATAATTTAGAAGAAAATGGAATTGCCCGATATTCTCTAGGAGAAATGCCGGCTGTTGTAAATATCCCATCTGCGTTTAACAGTATGGATAGATCATTAGGTATCTCGGAACCTGAGGAACACCCTTCTCATGGGTCATGCATTGTTGAGCGTTGCAGTAATAAGACGTTTCCATGTCCTAAATGAGATAAGAGTATCCGCAAGAATGCAGATCTTCTTAAACATCAGAGGACGCACACAGGGGAAAGTTTGTTTTCCTGTTCTGAGTGCGGAAAATCTTTCCTATTTAGATCACATCTTGTTAGACATCAGCGACATCACACCGGAGAGCGCCTCTATTCCTGTCGAGAATGTGATAAATCCTTCAAACAAAAATCAGACCTTCTCAAGCATTTGAAAGTTCATACGGGAGAGAGACCTTTCATATGTACGGTGTGTGGGAAAAGTTTTACGGCCAAATATATACTTATAGAACACCATCGTCTGCACACTGGCGAGATGCCGTTTAGGTGTTCGGATTGTGGAAAAGGTTTCATAAGAAAGGGTACTCTCATAATACATCAGCGAACTCACACTAGAGAGCGGCCATTTTCCTGTCTGGAGTGTGGCAAACGCTTCAAACAGAAATTGTGTCTTGTCCGACATCAGAAGCTTCACGCATACAGAGATTCTTTGTCGTGTTCTAAGTGTGGAAAGAATTTTAAAACAAAGTATGAGCTTCACATCCACCAAAAGATAGAGGCTGGCGAGGAAGTCTTCACATGCTCGGAATGTGAGAAATCCTTCTTGGCAAAGTCAGATCTCTTGATACACCAGAGAGTTCACACCGGTGAAAAGCCTTTTGCTTGTTTGGAGTGCGGCAGAAGTTTCTCAGTTAGAGGAAGTCTCAATACCCATATGAAGCTGCACACTGGTGAGAGGCCATTTTCCTGTGACATGTGCGGGAAATGTTTTATACAGAAACGAGAGCTCCTTAGACACCAAGAAACACACCTGGCTGACCGTCCTTTCTCGTGTTCTGAGTGTGAGAAATCATTTAAAACAGACACAGATCGGCTTTTACACCACAGAACTCACACTGGTCAGATCTTTTCATGCGCGGAGTGTGGGAAGACTTTTCTAAAAAGATCCAAACTTCTCAGACACCAGAGAGGGCATTCCGGTGAGAAGCCTTATTCATGTTCCGAGTGTAGCAAATCTTTCTCCCAGAAAGGAAACCTTGACACTCACTTGAGGGTTCACACTGGAGAGAAGCC
>NC_092867.1:56890077-56892108 GCF_032062135.1 Pyxicephalus adspersus
TCAGAAACTTTTTTTCTAGATTTTCCTCCTTTAAAATTGGGTGCGTCTTATATTCCGGAGCGTCTTATACGGCGAAAAATACGGTAGATACATTGACTGTTTCAATGTGTATAACTGTACAAGCAATTTTTAAAGGATCAGTTTACGTTCAAGGTATATTTTATTCATATAGGGTAGTCTAGGGAGGTCCCAACTGGCCTTCAATGAGCTCTTCCTGCTAAAATTCCTGTCTGTCATTGGGTGTTACTAAGTCACAGATTAAGTAGGAATAGTAGGGACCTCGTATATGAGCACAGCAGGGTAGAGACCTGAGATCCCAAGCATGGTTAAGAACCCCTCATAATGGAAAGGTTAGGTATACAGAGGGATGGTGGGAACTTCACATAATGGGTGTAACAGGTGTGCAAATCGGAAAAATGGAGTCCTCAAGAGATGGACCAAACTCTTTCTTAATCGCTACAGCGAAATGAAGATCAACAGAAATCGGGGCTGGTTCTTATATGTGGCCCTATACAGGGTCAGGGCATTTTGGTGTTCTTTGTTGATGAAGACTGCCTATCATTGGTCCCAGTAAGCAATTCTTCCTAATATATATGATTTGTAGGGGATTTTTGTAAAGCTTCGGAGGAGATATTCTGTTCTTTTTTTGGTTTCCATAAATAAATATTGGACCTTAAAGCTGAGGCTTTTCTTTCCGCCCCCCTTCCCTTTTATTATTCTAATATTTTTTGTTCATTACATATCAGGATTCTTTTACACAGGCTGCACACCGTGGTTTTGATGACTAAGTAAAAAATCTCTTTTGGTGAGAAGTATGGGAGTTGCTTTGTAGTGTTGCAGACATCAGTAGTTATGCCTGACCTCTTCTAGTATTATCTGACTTTCTAAATACCACGCACATTTATAGATTCATAAGCTTTTGAGATTCCTAATTCTTCAACCAATGGTTTTACTGCATTGGTGTCAGCTGTACACGTCTTTGCCAGCCTGTCTTCTTCCCATATTGGCTGCCATCTCTTCCCCAGGTAAATGGCATGGTATCCACATGATATAAATAATATGTTAATCATTAGTCCAAGCATCTTATTGCATTGCCCTATGCTCCAGTTCTGACACATGTGCCTATAATGGGTGCTTTCAAAGATGGATAGGGGTCAGCAGGGACACTCTGAATTGTATGAGACTACACAGCAAGTATAAATGCATTAAATTGTGCTCTAGCATTTGTGGGATCAGACCAGATGAGCTACACAACCCCCCCCCCCCCCCCCAAGCCACCATCACCATCAGTGAGCCTGTAGTCGGTTTTACGGGTTTCCTTCTTAGGCGATACTAATCCCTTGATATTGGGGAAATTGGGCTTGTGACTCAGATCGGAAAACTTGTCCATTATTCTTTCTTCTAACACATCACCTTCAAGAACTGACTGTTAACTTAATATTGTACTTAGATCATCAATGGTCTTATTTCAGGAGGTTCATTGTTATGGCTATCTGATCTAGAGCCAAATATCCAAATGTACATTGTGAGATGATTTTGGCTGAGCCAAAATGTACACGTGTAATAATTATTAAAGCATTCGGATGTGGAATATACCGTGCATCCATGGTACCATGAAGATTCAAAGACAGAAAAAACATGAACTGCAGTTTTCATATCCTCCACAAGATGGTGACCTAAAGTGTGGGAAGATATTGCAGACAGGAAGTGATGTCACATGTGAGGAGGAAGTTCTGGGTGAGAGCTGAGAATAGGAACAGAGAAGAGACATTGCTGGAATTGGCAGCAGAGTAAGTAATCAGATATTATTTTACTTTGAAACCCAGTAACCCACGTCATGTCCATTCTCATCCTTCATAGATACTTTTATCTTAAAAAGCTACAGACAGATGTATATTGTTATATGTGCAGACAAACATTCTAAATAGAGAGTCATGTATCCAGCTGCCATAAATTGGTTGCTGGGTTGTTAGATTTCATCGCTACAGCCTGATACAGGGAGGAAAAAAAACAAAGATTCATCCAAGGCAT
>NC_092867.1:56892831-56943879 GCF_032062135.1 Pyxicephalus adspersus
CTCACCATCATCAGGTAGTTAACAATCATTAGTCAATGTATGATTTATACAATAGATAGTTTGTTACAATGTTAGTTTTATTTCATATTCAGAATGGGAACCTTGAGGACTTTAATATAATTGTTAAAGAGGAACTGATAAAGGAGCAAGATGAAAATGGATTATCTGAGGAAGAACACAAGGATATACATGAAGATCACACCACCTCTCACCATCATCAGGTAGATGATTTCTCAGAGGAACCTATAACCAAGCTAAAAACCCATAATTTTATAATTTCATAATATTTTTTATAGTTTGAGAACTAAACCTACTATATTGTGTGGTTTTAGGATGAAGAACTGATAACTATAAAAGTTGAGGTTAAAGAAGAAGATAAAGAAAACGAAATAGGGAATGATCAGCAATCAACAGAGGAAGATGAAATGATAGTGATAATTAAAGAAGATGAATCATCTATACGAAGCAGATCAGGTGAGAAGTGATTAATAGCTATACAAACAATTCAAACTCAAGTACAAGTTTATCTCCATTCCTCAGTTATGTACAGAGGAGATACTGTACACCATATGAAAGGTCCATCTCCATTCCTCAATATAACCTTGTAACATGTATTTTAACATTTTCTTTCCAGATGGAAAACATGTTGAGAGTTCTCCAGAAGTAAATCACGTTACTCATATTGCACATCACAGAAGGCAGAGAGCAACAGATCCATCTAATCCCCATAAATCTTCCATAATCCATGAAGGAGTTCACTCAGGAGAGAGCTCACTGTCATGTTCAGAGTGTGGGAAATATTTTTTAACGAAATCTGAACTTGTTTTGCATCGCAGGTCTCATGACAGTGGGATTTTTTCATGTTCTGTTTGCAAGGAATCATTCACTGAAAAAAGTATTTTTTTTAAACACCAGAGAAGTCACAGCAGCAAAAAATCGTTTCCATGTTCTGACTGCGGAAAATGTTTCACCCAAAAGGGAAGCCTACTTAGACACCAAAGAATACACTCAGCTGAGTACCCTTTTTCATGTTTAGACTGTGGCAAATGTTTTACTGATGAAAAAGCACTTTTAAAACACAAAAAAATTCACATGGGTCAATTATCTTTTGCGTGTTCTGAGTGTGGAAAATGTTTTAGTCAAAAAGAAGACCTTTTCATACACCAAAAAATTCACACAGGCGAGACTCCTTATTCATGTTCAGATTGTGGAAAATGCTTTGCTCAACAATCTAACCTCCTTAGACACCAGAGAATTCACTCATATGAGCGTCCTTTTTCGTGCTCAGAGTGTGGTAAAAGCTTTATATTTAAAACACACCTTTTGTTGCACCAGAGGATTCACACAGGTGAACGCCCTTTTTCATGTCTAGAGTGTGGAAAAAGTTTCACCTCGAAAGGAAAGCTTCTTACACACCAGAAATTTCACACCGGTGAACGACTTTTCCCGTGTCCAGAATGTGGAAAATGTTTCACTCAGAAAACAGATCTAAATAAACACGTACGAAGTCACACAGGGGAGCGTCCTTATTGATGTTTAGAGTGTGGGAAATCTTTTTCCCAGATCAGCACTCTTCTCACACACCAGAGAATTCACACGGGTGAGCGTCCGTATTCATGCTCAGAGTGTGGAAAAAGTTTTTCCCAAAAATGCAGCCTTCTTAAACACCAAAGAACTCACACCCAGGAAGGCCCTTGTTCATGTTCAGAGTGTGGCAAATCTTTTTCCCAGAAAAGCAGCCTCCTTAGACACCAGAGAAGTCACACCCGAGAGGGCGCTTTTTCATGCTCGAAATGTGGAAAAAGCTTTATACATAAAGGAAATCTAATACGACACGAGAAAACGCACGTCTCTTGATGATATCTTCACAAACGTATGGTGGCATTTGGCGGGGGGAACTCTGATGAGAAAATAACGCTGTAAATGGGCTGCATAAGTGGCAATAAAGTTGCAAGTGGAGTCTGGTGGACCTGAGAACCTGCCGGCTTCTTCTAAATTTTGGAGACAACACCGTGAAGATTTGCATGTCACAATCCCTTCTTCTGTTCTTCCAAAGAACTAGGTTGTCCTCATTTGCATATATAAAAAATTGAGGATGGTTGGGGGACCCCTTGTAATGACCACACAAAGAGTGAAGACTCGGGGCCCCGTACTACCAGAAGATCCAGGAACCTTTTGAGTAATGTAACCCCCCCGCATCAGCCCAACGCTGAACATCGCTTGTAGATGGACTGATGGACTTAACTTCATTGCTCTGTATTGTTGAAGGAACAGGCTTGTCATTAGTCCAGCAGACAATTTTTTGATATACCGTATTTTTCGGACCATAAGACGCACTTTTTTACTTTAAATATTAAAAACAAATGAACGTGCAAACTCCTGGCTCAAATAGTTTTATGTGGTATTAGCCTAAACACTCCATTATCTGTGCATACGTGTAACACGGCTTTAAAGAAACAAACCTGGAGACGTCCACATTTAATTCAACAAAATTACACCTGCCACATCCTGAAATTACCATTTGTAACACAGGACTTGCTAAAAAGCTGCTGAGATTTAAAATAATAGAGTGCAACACATTTTGTGTCATATTTTAGTAGGTATATTTTTGCACTTTTCATTGTTGTCTGGTAATGGAATGTAAATCTCTATTCTATTTAGTTATATTCTGCAATGGTGCATGGTTTCTTCAGCATTCAGTATAATGTTATACCCAAATATTGATCTGAGTAAAAAATGCTGGAAAAAAAATGTCAAATATTTGTCAAGTGATATGTAGCAGCCAGTCTACAAAAATAGCGTGTATTTTTACATCCCTGAAAGTTAGAATTATAACAACCACTAGGAATCAATATAATGAATACAGGGAAAGAAACAAGTATATGCCCTCAATTTTTAAGACTATACATAAAAAGAAGTTTTAGCTAAGGTGCAATATGACTCAACGAGAGTTGTCACACTACGGGTCCTGTGTTACCACAAGCCAGGAACTATGACACTTTTTTGGCTTGCGAGCTACTTTTTTGGCCAATCAGATCCGCTGTGCCGGTCGTTCATTTCCAACGACAATCCTCTTTCATCGGCATCGTTGGTCACTTTTTGAGAAAGATTTTTGGCCTATCTGTCCTTCGTCATTTGTTTCCAAGGATAATTATTTGACGTGTGTACGTAGCTTTAGTCCCCCATTGGTTCGTATTCTTCCTACAAGTGTCTGTAAATACAAGTAATGTGGGAGGAGCTCCAAAGGCCCTATGAAAAGGTGGGATTTACGCTTTTATATATGGCCATAAAATTTTTCTATTTTTCAAGAAACAGCAAGGAGAAACCCTCAAATTGACATCTGAGATTGTGTGGGACAAGAGACCATCAGCTAAACTATGGATAGGCTATCCAACCCCTTCAATGCTAAGAACGCTTCTATTGTCACAGATGGTGCTGGAGTTTTGGGAAAGAAGACATTTTCCTGCCTAAAATGTGGGGAGACTTTTGGCTCTAAAGGAAGTTTTTCTGTATATTGTAAATCCCACACAGGAGAGGAACTCTATTCCTGTTCTGGGTGTGGGAAATGTTTTTCTCAAAAGTCCAATCTTTCTCTACATCATAAACGTCACACTGAAAAAAAAAGAAAAATTCAAATGTATTAGTTTATGATAATATACTAAGAATTACATACTCTTTGTAAATTGATAGATAGAAGCGTATAAACCCTTCAGTTGATGTGGTTGCGGGAGGAATCTTGCTTCAGTTCGAGGGCAGTTCTTGTAGATGCTCCAAAATCCACTTCTGATGTGATCAATCACCTCCAGCCCTGTTGGGGGGCAACTCTGAGCTTTTGAAATGAGTTGGCAGCAAGTTTGGATTATCTCAGAAAATAAATATTTATTGTTATTTTTTGGGTTTGGGTATACACAAATTTTTTAACTGCATATTAGGGTGGCCCATCAAAAAAGGATATTAGACCGACAACACAATTTTGATGTCATCATTTGATTTACAAATCTTTATCTATCTATATGTATTATCTGCGATATGACTGCCATGCCACCTTTCTGCTTTTTTAGTTTCTACCAATAAAAAATTGAAGAATATAAAACACGAGGAACCAAAGCATAGCAGGTATTGAAGGTTCTTATGATCGACTTTGGTGGTAATCTGATGAGGCAATTCTCTAGAGCTAGTTTGGATGGCCAACGGTTCTGGATCCCCAATAGAATAATTCTTAGAGAAGAAGGCACAAGGAGGTCATGTGTGGCCCAGTGGGGAATCTGGGAAACGGGTCGCATCTACTGCCATGGCTAGGGCATTGGCCTAATTGTAGAAGGGCTGTATAATGTCAGGTCTAACCAGAGCAGGACCACAAAACTGCCTAATTCAAGGTAAAAAAGGCTTCCAACTCACCAAGAAGCAAGTGTTTGGAATTAGGATGCTTCTAGGTGAGGAATAGATGATGGGAGCAACAAGAACTGAGCAATTATTGCTGAACTGATAGTATTAGGCAGAGCCAAGATACCACTCAGAGTAGCTTTGAAGGTGCTGATCTGTGGCCAGTTGGGAATGGCCATGAACTTCTCAAGGTCCATGGAAAGACCATCTTTGGAAACATTGAAGCCCAGCAAAGAGACCAGAGGAAGTTTCAAGTGGCACTTTTCTGCCTTGGCTTAGAGTCCAGAACCGAATAGAAAGAGTACGCGTCAGGTTCTTGGTTGTTACGTCACTAAGACCCTGATAGTCAAATCTGAAGAGTACTATCGTTTTACAATATGGAATTCGGCCTCAAATGAGAATCTTTTTTGGTTGTATTCCTCTTGTACGTTTTCATAAATATATTCAGACTTTGCCAGAATTAGGTCTGCAGCACAACCAATTGCACAACCAACAAACCAACAAATTCAGGCTTTTCAAGCTGTCTCTGAGCCTTGCTTTTGGGAAGCTACAGGAAGCAGAATCAGAAATGAAGTCCCTTATCTAGTAAGGTCACCGATGAGAACTTATGCAGCTAAACCAGGACTGTGGGACACTGAAGCATGCTCCCTGAAGACAGACTATCCTGAAGCCTCAAAGCTGCTGTTATTAATGTTCTTTTTGTCAATAGTAAATGGAAAGGCTCTGAAGTTCCTCATGGAATAGATGGCTACAGACTGGTTGCAAAGCCTTCTCTGAGGGCCATGAAACGGGGTGTTGGTTGTTCTGGAAGGTACACGCCTGTCACATGAAAAAAGCCTTCCACAAGTGAACCCTCTCTTAAAAGCACCCTTGAAAGTGGACATCTGTTTATGAGGACCTGGTCCTAGTTCTTTTGAAAGGAACGGGACTGAATTTGGTATTGATTCGCAAAAGACACAAAAAAGCTAATGATGTCATTGTGGTGAAAGGTTCCGGTGTACAAGGTTTTCCACAGAGAACAGAAACAACACAGACCACTTTGGCACAGTCTTTAGGTTCCCTGGAGAAGCATGAAGGAGGTGACAGGCGTAACGTGGGTGCCAGAGCTGCGAAGGGTGTCTATTCATGAGAGGGCTGTGACCTGGCCAAAGATTTGGCACCTGAGGTGAGAGTGACCTGTAGGGAATCTACCAAAGTCTAGACAGCATGGGGTTGTTGGGCCACCTGGACATGGGTAGCTCTCTGGAAATGAAGTCTTCGTAAGAGAAGTTTGTTAGTCTGCTGAGTTCTGCCTATGGCACCCTCTCAGGCCCTGTCATAAACAGGGGTCAGAATTAGCTTGTGGGAAGCACGTAGAGGATCAGAACCCAAGTCTAAAGAGTCTAAGCACACCAGCAAAACTTCAACCGAGCAACCCAAAAGGAATGAAGGATTCTATTGGTTGCGGCCCTCGGACATTGGTGCATAAAGTAGCCGATCACGAAGTACGAAGAGCACAGGTAGTATCAAATCGAGTAAGTCGAGCTGAACCTGGAGCAAGTGTATTGGAAAGTGTATTGTGTTGTTACATCTTTAATGTCTGACACCAGTTTGTATTTTGTTCCTCGTCATTGGTAGACATGCTGTGGAAGATAACACAAGAGAAATTTTGGCCCATTGTTTTAATGGTATGATGGCAACTGAGACAAAGCGCTCACTTAACCTCATAATAAGTGCGCTACTGGCCGGTGTGTGATGGTGATCTTCAGTGGTAACCATGAGCTGAAACCTCAGACTTGTTGTATTTGAATGTTGTAGTTCCTTTAGTCTCCACTTGGCGGAGTTAGATGAACAGACAGGAAGTGATGTAATCTACACACAGGAAGTTGAGGGTGAGAGGTGCGTTGGGAGGAAGTAAAGAGGAGACATTGCTGGAACTGGCAGCAGAAAAGGTATTAGGATATTATTTTATATTTACTGCTTCTAACCCCTATTATGTCCATCCTCATACTTCCCTTTCTAATACAAATTGTAATTTAATTTTTGCAGATAAACTAGTAAGTATAGAGGATATGAGTATAGAGGAGCTGACACTCTAATTTCCCCCCCACAGTCACACACTATTATACATTTATATAGCTCCGACATATACCATAGTGCTGTACTGAGATCACTGAGCCGGTCCCATCAGTCTCTGTACAGAGGAGCTGACACTCTAATGTTCCTCCACAGTCACACACTAATATTATCATCCTTTTTTATAGCTCTGACATATACCATAGTGCTGTACACAGATCCCTGAACCAGTCCCATCAGTCTCTGTACAGAGGAGGTGACACTCTAATGTTCCTCCACAGTCACACACTATTAGACATTTATATAGCTCTGACATATACTGCAGTGCTGTACAGTGTACAGGGAACACTGAGCCAGTCCCATCAGTCTCTGTACAGAGGAGCTGACACTCTAATGTCCCCTCACAGTCACACACTAATATTATACATTTATATAGGTCTGACATATACCATAGTGCGGTACAGAGATCCCTGAACCAGTCCCATCAGCCTCTTTACAGAGGAGCTGACACTCCAATGTCCCCCCACAGTCACACACTATTATTATACATTTCTTTAGCTCTGACATATACCATAGTGCTGTACAGAGATCACTGAGCCAGTCCTATCAGTCTCTATTCAGAGGAGCTGACACTCTAATGTCCTCCCACAGTCACACACTATTATTATACATTTATGAAGCTCTGACATATACCATAATGCTGTACAGACAACACTGAGCCAGTCCCATCAGTCTCTGTAGCAGATAATATTCCACCTGCTGCTAAAAGCCTATACCTTTTTATCCATGTACAGAGAGGAACTTCCTATACCGATCACATGACTAAATGAATGAAAATGGACAAGCGCCAAAGTCACATGGCGGGGAAGATATTGGACCTCACCCTGGAGATCATCTACTTGCTGACCGGAGAGGTGAGGAGGATCCTGGGAGGTCACATGACATAACTTTTCCATCTATTAATAAAACCCAGACCTGACCAGAGGGGTGAGTAGGATTCTGTACATAATGATGATTGTTCTGTGTGTTTCTGATAGGATTATGAAGTTGTAAACAAGACATCAAATGAGATTCTGACTCCCAGTAGCCGCCACCATGATTCTTCTCCCCTCCTGACCCCTGAGAAAAACACTAAACAAGACATTCTAGAAGTAACCCAGAAGATCATTAAGCTGCTGACGGGAGAGGTGAGCAGGGAATTCTGGGAGATTATTATGGGATGTGTCTGGATGGTGACTGTATCATTGCGTGTGTCCGGTTCCTATAAGGTGTCAGGATGTCACTGTCTATTTCCCATATATGTTTAGAGTGAAATCCCGAATGATTATAACATCATTATTAAAGAAGAATATAAAGAGGAGGATGAAGAATATGGTGTGATGGAACCACCTAATAACAGGAACCCAACAAAAAGATGTTCCCGTCCTCCGTATTCCTGGAATTCCACACAGGTAGGTCCCACCATCCCTCTCACTTTCCAACCCATTACTCTCCTCTCATACCCTACCCTCTCCTCCTCTTCCTTCTCCATTACTCTTCACTCTTTAGATTGCACACCACTTTTTCTAATATTGAAATGCTTGTTTTCTTCAGGTGGACACAAGGTGACAACCCCGGAGCAACATCAGATTTTATCTCCATACTACAATACAGAAGACAATGACATTGAAGAATATTTTTCAGAAGAAAACCCTGATACTCCAACAGTACACAACAGAGGTTCCTGGGTGCAGAGATCAATGGATCTCCCTAAACCTAAAGATATTTCCCATAAGTCAAATCCTAATCTAATCCATCCAAGACTTCTCCCTGCAGACAGATCCTTGGATCCCTCTGATCTCCACAGTTCATCTTCTGCTCATTTACATACTTCTTCACACAACAACAATAAAATAATTCTGTGTCCTGAAGTCAACAAAAGCTTTAGATCAGAGTCCTCTTCCCCCGATGATCAAAGCACAAACACCAGAGAACGTCCTTCTCTGTGCTCAGAGTGTGGAAAATGTTTCACTCAAAAAGAACAACAGAAAAGTGACACTGTCGATCGTTGTCTTTTATGCCTAGATTGTGGGAAAAGTTTCACTAAGGAAGAAGCATTTCTTAGACACCAGAAAAGTCACACAAGGGAACGTCCTTTCTCATGTTCAGAGTGTGGGAAGTGTTTTTTCGATAAAGGAAAACTTCTTCTACACCAAAGAACTCACACAGGAGAGCGTCCTTTCTCGTGTTCTGAGTGTGGGAAATGTTTCACTCATAAAGGGAACCTTGTTATTCATCAGAGGATTCACACAGGTGCGCGTCCATTTTCGTGTTCAGAGTGTGG
Source organism: Pyxicephalus adspersus (assembly GCF_032062135.1). Taxonomy (NCBI): domain Eukaryota; kingdom Metazoa; phylum Chordata; class Amphibia; order Anura; family Pyxicephalidae; genus Pyxicephalus; species Pyxicephalus adspersus. The sequence goes on from NC_092867.1 coordinate 56,901,593, forward strand.
CAAATGTTTTACAGACAAAGGGAACCTTAACACACACCAGAGAGTTCATACGGGTGAGCGTCCATTTTCATGTTCTGACTGTGGGAAATGTTTCACTCATAAATCGAACCTTCTGAGACACCACAAATTCCACACTGGTGACCGTCCTTTTTCTTGTCCGGATTGTGGAAAAAGTTTTACACTTAAATCACATCTAACTACACATCAGAAGACCCATGCCCGCTGCTGCCAGTGACATTTGTGTGGAGGTGACTTACTGTGCAGCAAATCCCACCCTGAGCCTGACTTCCAGTATGAAGCGGAGTCTTCAGATAGATGTATGTTGTCATTATAGGAGGAGGTATTTAGAAGGACTTTCACTGACTGGAATGTTCATCGGGATTTAAAGTGTAACTCTGGGCAAGATCAAAACGTCTCACAGCTGCAGTCTTTCACCAGCATTTAAACTGCAGTTTAATCCATCCTGTAATAAAGTTTTTTTTACTTTGTTGATCCTGCCAGCACATGTCATTTCTTCATTTACCGTCCAATTTGTAAAAATGTGACACAAGGATTGGATTGGGTTACAAATCCTTCTAGTTAAACATTAAGAGGCTGACGGTTACGGTGCCAATATTTGTGAGGTGGAATACCTATAAACTATTGCTTTTGTAACCTATACTTCACCAATTTCAATTTAAACAAAATACATTACAAGGGATATGGCTGATATATTTAGCTATTGCTTTTTAACCTTCCGCCCTTTTGGCAAAGCTGCTAGTAACTGGGAAGAAGGAAATATTTCAGAAATGGACGACTGCAGCAGCACGGGCTTTCTAATATTCAGTTGTGAAAAATCAGGAAATACAGAGGTGCCAAACAAAAGCCCCAGTACTAGATCGAAGAACCTGCATGACATGACACTCCATTTAATGGGACCTTCCCACCAATTCAATTTCATGGCCAAAGCCCTTGCAATTAGGCCGTCTTCTGTTCCAAAACTGAAAACCAAAAGTGATTATGGAGTCCAAAATATTTTTAAGTTTGTATTCTTGAGAAGGATTGGTAGTTAGATGGGAATCTATTCAGTAGCCAAGGTTTAGGCAGTGACACGTGGAAAGAGTATGAGATGTGGAGGCAGACGGGGTTCATAGCACATTGGATTGATCCTGGCAGAAAACACGCACGTCCCCATGATATGTGGAGCAGACTTCAGAAAGGACATTTTTGGTGGTAAACCAAACATTGTCTCCAGCATTGAGAAGCAGAGCTCCAACACTCCTTGAAATTTCAAGGGTTTGGTTAACATATCTTTTCTGAAATCCGTAAAAATTTTGAATTCCTAGATGTTGGTATTAGGAACATTTTTTTTGTGGCCATATTTGCTGTGGTAGAGGGAAAATCCAATTGTTCTGATGGACAGACGCAAAGGTATGTAGATATTGCTCTGTCTCAGTTTTCTGATTTGTCTGTGAATAATAGACCAAAGATGTACTAAAGGGCGATCTACAAACCTACTAAGGCCTTTCTAAACCTAGGTGGTCACCTGGACACCACAGTGTGTGTAGGAACACCACGGAGCCTAAAGATTTTCTAGACGAAGATGGACACGAATCCGCTGCCATAGGGAACAATGGAATAGGCACCAATTGAAAAGCAATCTACAACTACATGAAAAAATGCACAACCATCAAAAAAGATGGAGATTGGTGATCAATCCAAAGAAATATAATGGTTTCACGGTTCACAGAGGATAGTGGAAGAGGAGCGCTGAAGGTGCACAGACCTCGCGGACCACTAAATTCAAAACTTTAAATTCTGCAGACCAATAATATGATTTTTAAAAAAAAAAAAAAGATAAATACATTTGTAAAATAATGATCTTTCTAATGGTGCCTGACGAGGACTGTGGAGGCTCTGATTCATTGATGAGCTTGTGGTTAGGTGAAGTATTACTATTGTTACTATTACATTGGTAAACAAACATTTTCTTGCCCCTAGTGCCCGGGGATCGCAAACTGAAGGATTCCCAGGGCTGAATGCAGCTCTGGGAAACCTCCTGTTTTAATTTTCTTATCGCGAAATTGGTTTGCCGAAATTTTGCGGATCCATTGGAAGTTCGTGGAAATTTTCGTGAGAATGCCTACACCTGGTATAACAATCTGGGATTAGGTATGCCGTAGATATTATAATAAGTTCATGGAAATAAACAGGCAATGTTCAATATACAAATAGGGGTAAAACTTCAGAAAGGAGGAAGAAGCCCTCTAGCCAAGGGGTATCTAGGTAAGGTATCTAGCCAAAGATTAAAGGCATAAGTAAAAAAAATGGGTAAACTTGAAATACAGAGCCATGGCTTAAATATGAAGTTCAGGGGAAGAGCTATCAGTGTTCAGCAAGCAACTGGTTATGAATAGGCATTGACCAAGAGATCAATCAAGGTGCTATTCACAGCTTCAGGGGACTCAGTTCTAAGAGAAGTTTGTAGGAACTTTGAATAGTTGACCTGACAAGTATGTCTAGAGAAATTGGAATCATGAATTCAATAAAGGAGTCCTGAATTCTAGTACTAAAGATAATGAACTCTTTCTGAGCAGGGGCTGTGGATTGAAAGAAAGCAAGAAAGTGACATCTTTTGAGTTGCCAAATGTGGGCCTAAAGGTATTTGCAGTGTTGAATCAAGAACAAGGTTCTAACAAGCTTCCCTGAGATTTATAAACTGGGCAGTTTAATGACCTTTGGTCTATATACATGGTAATCTGACAATTTGCCCAGGAGATATTTCCATTCCTCAAATATTAGTTTGAGGGCCAGAAGGTCTTGATCTCGGATAAAAAAAAAAAAAATCTTTGCTACAGAATTTGTTTTAGATAAGAGGGAACAGGGAATGTCTAGTCCTATTGGGAAGCTACAAATAGATGGCATAAACTACCATCAATAAGGCTTCAACTTCAGAACCACTAGGTCACATCTGGTCAAGTAGAATAGAACCGGAATGAAAGGTTTACGTCACTTCAAGAGGCCGATGTTTGGGATCAGCATTCTTCTGGTTGAGAGTGAAGATGGGAGCAACAAGAACCATAAAGTTGTGGATTAAATGCTGGAGGAAAATGGTGAATCCAAGAAATCACTGGCTGATAAACACAGGGTAGTTGGCATAACAATATTCACATGTTCCATAGAAGATTGGAGAGCACATGACGAGGATTGGCACCTTGGGTAGCTTCCATTAAGTCCATGTGTGGGGTATGGTGTCCCAGGAGTAAATAGATCACAAATACAGGGTCATTGGAGTACAAAGTGCAACTGGAACACAAAGGGTCACCGATGCAGAAAGGGGATTAACTTTAGCATACTGAGTAAAAATGACCATTTTGAGAGATTTTCACTTTTCGAGTTTACTTTTTAATGCCCTGAACAGATACTTACCAATCTAGGTTCCTGGAGCCACCAAAATGTATGCCTGAAGCCTGAAGAGAACAGAATACACACTCGATGAAGAGCCGGAATTACAGAAAACCTGACATCCAAGTGGATAAACGGGCCCAACACACACAAGTGGTCCCTATTGTACTATGTTCTAAGACTCCCAGTTTTCTGCACAAGAGTTCAGGGTTGTAAATTCCCCATCTTTATAACTTACAACACAAAGCTTATGAAAAGCGTTTTTATACAACTTTCGAATTAGAGCCGCAGTTCCTCTCTTTTCCACCAGTTAAGTCACCTAGACAGCGTGCGATGCATAAAACAGGAAGTGATGTAATATGACAGGAAATGATGTATGGTACAAACAGGAAGTTCTAGTTTAAGGTGAGCTGGGAGCAAGTAGAGAGAAGATATTGGTGGAAGTGGCAGCAAAGGAGGTAAGATAATAAATTTACACATGCCTATGCTCGTCTTTCATTCTCAATGTGAAATCTAACCCCAGTATATGTTATTTTATACACGTGTTGTATATTCATTTTGATTAAATGACATTCATTGCTGTACGGCGATTACTGCTCCAGTCACATCTCCGTACAATATGATATGAGATGATTTTAACCTGACGCTGAAACTAACATGTCAATAATATCCATCTATAGAGGGGCGATTTCTTGTACGGATCGCATGACCGAATGAATGAGAATGGACAAGCACCAAAGTCCCATGACGGAGAAGATATTAGACCTCACCCTGGAGATCATCTACCTGCTGACCGGAAAGGTGAGGAGGATTCTGTACAACTTTTCTGTCATCACCTGACACTAAATGCCTTCTTTAGCCTCCTTTTTCCCTTTGTTGTGCCAATTAGTACTTTCCTGGCTTGGCTACTATGTACCCCATATCCTCCATGATGCAATTTAAGAGGCTTCGAAGGATCTATTCTCAGAATTCGGGAGAGAAGGAGAACACAGTCTCTGTGACCAATCCGGAGCACGGGGTGTGTTGGTGCAGGACAGACAGGAACAATTTATTTACTGCCTTTACAGTCCAGCAGTGACCCTGCCTAACCCTAGTGTCATACATGGCTCTGCAGGTTTGTTTGTCATTATAGTAAGCGGACAACCCTTTATCTCTCGAATTTACTGAAATCAGAACAACCCCTCTGTGTTAACAGCCTAGGCGGACTACTTTGCTGCGGGGAGAATACCAAGTGGTGGCCCCCGGGCTCTCCCTGCCAGGGGCGAGTGGGACAGAGGGCTCCGGCTCCAGCAAAGCTTTAACATCAAATTCCTGATTCCTATCCACTAGGATAGGTGAAGGAGGAACAGATGATCGTCCCACAAAAGGATCCTGTGGCACACACTCCAGGCAGAATACGTGAGAGACCGGATGGACTTTTTAGTGATTCAGAGAGTGCAAGTTTAACTGCTACTGGATTATTAACTTTCAAGATAGGAAATGGTTCTATGAATTTGGGTCCCTGTTTCTTAGAAGGACAATGTAATCTCATATTTTCTATGGGGAGCCACACCATATCCCCACATGGCACATGGCTAGCACAGGAGGTACAACCCTGGCACGTGGTTAGCACAAGAGGTACAGTTAGCACAGGAGATTTAACCCTGGCATATGGTTAGCACAGGAGGTACAACCCTGGCACATGGTTAGCACAGGAGGTACAACCCTGGCACATGGTTAGCACAGGAGGTACAACCCTGGCACATGGTTAGCACAGGTGGTACAACCCTGCAGTACCATGACTCACTGAACTGCTTTATTACTCGACTAAGTGTACGTTTAGCAGAGGTTTGTGTTAAACAAACACCATGACAGCATATCAGTAAATTTCAGAAGAACACAGGACTTTCCAGCTCACAGCACTACGTATAAACCTAAATGAATGAGCAGAAAGCAAAGTGCTAAAGTTGGGTGTCAGGACATCTCAGATTGGTAGGTGCGAGTTAGATGATCCATGTTATCCATCGGATAGGAAATGAAGTGAACGCAAAATAAGTGCTGCAGATTCTAATGCATGTTGTGTGGAAGTCACTGTGAGCAAGTAAATGGGACTGCTTTCAGCAGGGCAGATGACTATTTAAGTGTTCAAAAATAAAGGTAATGCTGTAGTCCAACTTTAAAAAATACTAGTCGGACCAAAGTAGTGGGAAGGATTCTGTACATAATGATGATTTTTCTGTATATTTCCTTTAGGATTGTGAAGTTGTGAAAAAGACATCTGATGAGAAACTGACTCCCAGCAGCCAGCGCCATGGACTCTCTCCACCTTCTTTCCTCACTCCTGAAAAAAATACTAAGATTCTGGAAGCCACTCAGAAAATGATTGAGCTGCTGATAAGAGAGGTGCTGGGAATTCTGGGACATTATTATGATATGTGTCTGGATGGTCAGTGTATCATTGTGTGTGTCAGGTTGTCACTGTCTATTTCCCATATATATTTAGAGTGAAAACCCGAATGATTATAACATCATTATTAAAGAAGAATATAAAGAGGAGGATGAAGAATATGGTGTGAGGGAGCCACCTAATAATAGGAACCAACCAGAGCAATGTTCCCCTCCTCTGTATTCCCAGGATTCTAAACGGGTAGGTCCCACCATCCCTCGCCATCATCAGATAGGTTGTATTTAAGGATGTAAGTGTCCCCTTCGGTTCTTGGTACTCATGTTTCCATCATTTGGTGTCTTCAGGTTGAAGAGCCGATTAATATCAAAGTTGATATTAAAGAGGAAGATGAACAGGGGTCTGTGAGAGGTGATCATCAGTCTACAGAGATAATCATGGTGGCAGTGAAAGAGGAGGAATCTTCTCCAGACATTTGCACAGGTAAGTCATAACAACTAACGTAGAAAAGGGGTACTATTGTATTTTATCCCAACATGCTTCATTTATGAATATTAGTGAATAAACACGGGGGGTCAGCTGAAATTCACAGCACCTGCTAAGAAACCAGATAAAAACTCATATACTATCATTCCCTCCTCTTTCTGATTCTCTCCTCCCCTCTTCATTACTCTACCGTCTTCTTTTTTCCTCTCTCCTAATCCATCCACATTATTCTCCTCTCCATTACATCCCTCTTTAATTCTTTCCTTCCCTCCTCTGTACAATACTCTCCTTCCCTCTACATTATTCTCCTCTGCTCTGTTGTTTTGTATGCTTTAGCTAATTTCTCTTTTATATTGCTAATAGAATTGTATGCCAGAGCTTGGGGAAAACCTCCAATGTATATTATTGTTGTCAGAAAAACTTTAATGTTAATAAAATTCTTCTTTCCATCAGGTGGACAGAATATGACAACCCCGAGAGAACACCAGATTTTATCTTCAGACTATAAAGTCAATGCTAAAGACAGTTCCTCCAATCACTACAGATCATCTTCTGCTCATTCAGATGGTATAACAAAAATAATCCTGGGTTCTGAAGTCAGAGAAGGCTTTAGATCTCAGTCGTCACTTGCTTTGGATCAAAGAACAAGCACGGAAGATCGTCCATTTCCATGTTCAGTTTGTGGGAAAAGTTTCAAACACAAATCAGATCTTGTTAAACACCAGAGAATTCACACTGGAGAGCGTCCCTACGCATGTTCAGAGTGCGGAAAGTGTTTTATCTCAAGACCAAAACTTGTCATACACCATAGAATTCACACAGGGGAACGTCCTTTTTCATGTTCAGAGTGCGGCAAAAGTTTTGCGGGTAAAAGAGTACTTATCGAACATCAGAGGATTCACACTGGCGAGCGTCCCTTTTCATGTACCGAATGTGGCAGAAGTTTTGCTCGGAAAAGAGTACTTATCGAACACCAGAGAGTTCATATGGATGAGCGTCCCTTTTTATGTTCAGAGTGTGGAAAATCATTCGCCAAGAAGGGAGACCTTCTGATTCACCACAGAATACACACGGGTGACCGTCCATTTTCATGTGCCGAATGCGGGAACTGTTTCACTCAGAAAAGATACCTCCTCACTCATCAAAAACTTCATACAGACGGGCGTCCTTTTTCCTGTACAGAGTGCAGAAAATGTTTTACAAGGAAATCACACTTAATTGCACATCAGAAGACCCATACCCGTTGATTATTATTATTATTATTAATAATAAACAGGATTTATATAGCGCCAACGTATTACGCAGCGCTGTACATTAAATAGGGGTGATACCAGTGACACATGAATTGTTCTAGCTGTAGAACAATAACATTTCTCGGGCCACCTCTAAACAACTCTGGATAGTGTCAGACCCCAGCCAAAAATTAGCTTTTAACAGAAACTTTCTTCCAGTAGCCTTTCAGACCTCCCGGTTAGATATAAAGTCCTCCTCTGCTCATAAACCACAGGGTGGTCCAACTCCTAACTTCATAAGTCCATTCTCCGTGTACCCTTCCCCCTACTAGGAACAGCCCTGATCTCCTGCATCATCCTGTATCACTAATCGTACAAGTTATTATTATTATTATTAAACAGGATTTATATAGCACCAACAAATTACGCAGCGCTGTACATTAAATAGGGATTGCAAATGACAGACTAATACAGACAGTGAAACAGGAGGAGAGGACCCTGCCCCGAAGAGCTTACAATCAAGTAGGTGGGGGAATTTCGCACACAATAGGAGGAGAGATATGGAGTGGTGGGAAGTAGTGATGGTTTCAAAAGACAGAAGAAGATGGGTAGGCAAGTTTGAAAAAATGGGTTTTGAGCGCTCTTTTAAATGAGCAGAACGTAGGAGCAAGCCGAATAGACCATTCCTCTTCAAGACCCACAGCTGACTAAGGAACACCTTTCCCCAAGTGCTACTTCCATCTTGTCTCATTCCTGAACTGGCATTGCCCCAATTGTTCTTGCCAATAATATATTCTCTATTTCTACTCCTAAAGGTTTAATTACTTATATCTCCATGACCTTCCTGGAAAAACTGCTTTCCTCCCATATTTAAATACTTTACAACAAGTGCAAAATACAGGTGCTCTAATAGAGGACCACCTAAGGTGTGACCCTCACCCAGCATCTTACCACCTTTGTTTTGGGGTAACCATACCTATCTCATCGGTAAGAGCATAATGTCATTCATATATAAATATATAACTTCATACCTGATGTACTACACTGCAGAGGTATTAGAAAGAGCTCCTGCATACCTTGTCTACCTTACTGTAACCTTTCCATTTATCCAGATTATTGACCTTCCAAAAATGCTTCTGATAGAAGGAATTTGGCGAACAGGCCTCCAATTCTCTTTTTCATTTTTTGTATAGCCTTTTGTGATTGTATGTACTTTGTATATATATTTTTCTTTCATCTGAAGCTTTAAATTATACTGTATCTGACATTTCCTTGAGAGTCGCCTCCATTTTCTCAGCATTACCTTTTAATAAAAGTGTACAATTTTAAAGTGATGATCTCGCCAACCTTAATCATTGCATAGCAGATGTGGCAGAAAATATTTCCTTTGGTGTGCAGCTTGGAAGGGATATTCTTTGGCCTATGTTTGTGAGACTCCATCTGTAAGATTATAACAGTACCTTCCAGAACCTGCTAATGACTAAACGCTCCGAACTGAAACTTTCTTTGATAGGACTGTGGTGTATGTGTGATTGTCTAGGGAAAAGTTTCTCTGGTTTGTGCCATCTTACCTTTTTTTGCATTTTTTTCCAGAACCTTTTGTCTTTAGTAATATTTAATAAAGACTTGATGTATTTTGATAATTCCATAGTCATCATTTCTTTTTATTATACATTATTTCATACCTCTACATCAAATCAGATTTAAGATGTCCCTTTCCATAGAGTGACAATGCTACTATTTCACTGAAGAACAAATAGCATTGTCACCCTGGTATACAAGGTGGAAAAATCTACCGTATTTTTTGCCGTATAAGACGCACTTTTTCTTCCCCAAAACTGGGGAGGAAAAGTTGGTGCGTCTTATACAACAAATGTGTTATAAAATACCGTAATTAAAATAAGATACTCACCCGATACCCGATCCTGCGTGTGTCTCCTCTCCTCGCTGGCTGCAGCGTGTGTCTCCTCTCCTCTATACTGTATCTGACATTTCCTTGAGAGTCGCCTCCATTTTCTCAGCATTACCTTTTAATAAAAGTGTACAATTTTAAAGTGATGATCTCACCAACCTTAATCATTGTATAGCAAATGTGGCAGAAAATATTTCCTTTGGTGTGCAGCTTGGAAGGGATATTCTTTGGCCTATGTTTGTGAGACTCCATCTGTAAGATTAACAGTACCTTCCAGAACCTGCTAATGACTAAACGCTCCGAACTGAAACTTTCTTTGATAGGACTGTGGTGTATGTGTGATTGTCTGGGGAAAAGTTTCTCTGGTTTGTGCCAACTTACTTTTTATTGCATTTTTTTCCAGAACCTTTTGTCTTTAGTAATATTTAATAAAGACTTGATGTATTTTGATAATGCCATAGTCATCATTTCTTTTTTTTATACATTATTTCATACCTCTACATCAAATCAGATGTAAGATGTCCCTTTCCATAGAGTGACAATGCTACTATTTCACTGAAGAACAAATAGCATTGTCACCCTGGTATACGAGGTGGAAAAATCTACCGTATTTTTTGCCGTATAAGACGCACTTTTTCTTCCCCAAAACTGGGGAGGAAAAGTTGGTGCGTCTTATACGACAAATGTGTTATAAAATAATTAAAATAAGATACTCACCCGATACCCGATGAATGGCACATGAGTGATCAGAAGGGGAATAATCTTTCAGAATCTTTTTTTTTCTAGATTTTCCTCCTTTAAAATTGGGCGCGTCTTATATGGCGAAAAATACGGTACTTCCGGCAGAATGTACGGGTTATTCGTAGACGTAGCTGTGTGACTATTTTGAATATATTGATGCTGGTTATATTTTTATTAAGGCCAGCATAGGCAAAAAAATATCCCCAGAAAGCCATTGGTACTACCCAACTGCCTGCTGGATTGGTTTACATTTGGGAAGGAATTAGTCAGACCGTGCGGTACATCCCCCACTCACCCCCAACTATAGATCTTGCATCGGCCCACCGTAACAAAACCACAATAGTGGAAGATGGCACTTCTGAGTTTATAGATCAAATGGATATATTGTGGGAAACCCTGCGTGACCAAAAAGTCCGCTCCAGCCTTTGGTAAGGGTCACCAGCTTCTATCATAAAAATAGACGCTTTACATCCATGGAAATGGAGTCCGGCTCGTTTTAGCTTCATGGTAGCAATTGGGTAAAAAGGTGCTACCTTGGGTTTTCTGCAGTGCCTCTAGTGTCCACAAGGTGGTGTCCTCATAAAGTGATGTCATCATACAAACAAGAAGTTTGGGGTAAACGGTGAGTTGGGGGAAAGTAGAAAGGAGACATAGCTGGAACTGGCAAAGGAGGGGGTAATAATATAATTATATAATCACTCGTCATATCTATAGCTGCCCTTGTCCTCACTGTGATGTCTTTTACACATGCATATTGTAAAATGATATAGTGACCTCTGATTGACAACGCTGAGACAGTTATATCAGACACAGTCACAAATTATTATTATACATTTATATAGCTCTGACATACATTGTAACACTAACCCAATCCCATCGGTCTCTGCAGGTGAAAATTTTTACACCAATACACTATATGAAGCCAATAACTAAAATATTGATAATATACACCCATAGAGAGGAACTTCCTGCACAGATCAAACCATTGCATGAATGAGAATGGATAAGCACCAAAGTCACATGACTGAAAAAATATTGGACCTAACCCTGGAGATCATCTACCTGCTGACCGGAGAAGTAAGGAGGATCCTGGGAGGTCACATGACATCATTCCTAACTCTGTATTATAAAACCCAGACCTGACCGAGATTCTTACGGAGGATTCTTTTTGTATGTTTTCCATAGAATTATAAAGTTGTGAAAAAGATATCTGAGAAACCAACTACTGGTAGCCAGCACCATGATCCCTCTCCACATTCATTCCTCACTCCTGAGGGAATCAAGGAGCATAAGATCCTAAGGGTCATCCAGAAGATGATGGAGCTTCTGATGGGAGAGGTGAGCAGTGCTGGGAATTCTGGGAGAATATTATGAGATGTGTCTGGATTGTGACACAAGGACCTCTACAAGGACGTCATGATGGAGGACCACCAGACCCTCACATCACCGGGTAAGAGGAGACTTTATTGTAAAGGAGAGAGCAGTACGGAGGATAGATCCCCCATCATCTGATAAACACATAGAGACAATGTATTCAGTCAGTGTGATTTTTTAGTATTTTGTTCAGAATCTTTTTTTTCTAGGTTTTTCTCCTTCAAAATTGGGTGCGTCTTATAGGCCGGAGCGTCTTATAGTCCGAAAAATACGGTATATTACTATTATATTTCCTTAATCTTCCTTCTAATATTATATTATTATATTACTATTATATTTCCTTAATTTTCCTTTATATTATATTACTATCATATTTCCTTAATTTTACTTCTATTATTATATTATTCTGTTATATTACTATCATATTTCCTTAACTTTCCTTTTATTATATTATATTACTATTATATTTCCTTAATTTCCTTCTATTTAAATCTTTGTACACTAGTTGCAGCCAGGTCCGGCATTTGGTATGGGTCATCAAGTTTCACCATCTAACACAATAGTTATAATAAGTTCTATTTGATCTATTGAGAGACAATTTCTACTTAGATTGGTCCTTGGTTGAAGTCCTGGTCTGTAGTTGCTAAGGTATTTGTCTTTTGAAGGACTAGTGATTTAAATGAAAATGAATCCTTTTTGGGACAAACCTGGGCCAGAATGTTTTTCTCTTGGGAATATCTCTCCGAACTAAAAAATAACATTGAAAAACTATCCATCTATTTAGGCCTTTCAGTGAAGGAGCTGCCTGCTGATGCGTGAGAGTTGAGAACTTGGAAACTATCAGTTGGAGAATGCTGGATCTTGTGATGCCAGCTTCAGTTGTAAAGTTCTTCACATGGCTCTTGAGCTTTTACTACTTACTGTTTCCTTTTGGCCTGTTGCAGCTTATTTTACTTCAGGACACACATGTACCCATGGTTGTAGTGTGATGGTGATTTACAACAGAAACCCCCAGAGGACAATTTGTAGATAACTATGGAATGAGTGCTGCAGTACCTTTATTCTCCACAAGGTGGTAACCTCATAACAGGTAGAATACACAGAAAGGAAGTGATGTAATGGCATAAACAGGAAGTTCCGGGTCAGAGGGGAGAGTGCAGGAAGTAGAGAGTAGGCATTTCAAGAACTGGCAGTAGAGGAGGTAATAAGATATATATATTTTTATTTAACCGCCAGTGATGTCCATCCTCATCTTCCTTATTTACTACAACATATTTTATATCAAGCAGATGCTGCAACATTCACAGATAGTATAATGGTATTTCCTGAATGTATCTGGCATATATTGTATGAATGAACAGAGAACCTTAAGCCTGTTACTTCAGTCTTTGAACTTCAACGCCATGGTTACATGTTAACAATATCAATAATATCCATCTATAGAGAGGAAATTCCTTGTAAAGATCACATGACCTGAGAATGGACAAGCATCAAAATCACATGACCAAGAAGATATTAGAATTCACCCTGGACATCATCTACCTGCTGATCGGAGAGGTGAGAACGATTCTGGGAGGTCACATGACTTCACTGTTATCATGACCAACAAAATACACAGACCGGACAAGAGAAGTAAAAGAATTCTGTACATAGCGATGAGTGTTCTGTATGTTTCTCAATAGGATTATGAAGTTGTGAAAAAGACATCGAATGAGAATTGGACTTCCTTTCCACCTCCATTGCTGACCCCTGCCGGAATCAAGAAGCAAAAGATTCTAGAAGTCACCCAGAAGATGATTGAGCTGCTGACGGGAGAGGTAAGCGGTGTCAGCAATTCTGGGACATTAATATGGAATGTGTCTGGATGGTGACTGTATCATTGTGTGTGTCAGGTTCCGATAAGGTGTCAGGATGTCACTGTCTATTTCTCCATGGAGGAGTGGGAGTATTTAGAAGGACACAAGGACCTCTACAAGGACGTCATGATGGAGGACCACCAGACCCTCACATCACCGGGTAAGAGGAGACTGTTTTCTGCAGTGCCTCTAGTGTCCACAAGGTGGTGTCCTCATAAAGTGATGTCATCATACAAACAAGAAGTTTGGGGTAAACGGTGAGTTGGGGGAAAGTAGAAAGGAGACATAGCTGGAACTGGCAAAGGAGGGGGTAATAATATAATTATATAATCACTCGTCATATCTATAGCTGCCCTTGTCCTCACTGTGATGTCTTTTACACATGCATATTGTAAAATGATATAGTGACCTCTGATTGACAACGCTGAGACAGTTATATCAGACACAGTCACAAATTATTATTATACATTTATATAGCTCTGACATACATTGTAACACTAACCCAATCCCATCGGTCTCTGCAGGTGAAAATTTTTACACCAATACACTATATGAAGCCAATAACTAAAATATTGATAATATCCACCCATAGAGAGGAACTTCCTGCACAGATCAAACCATTGCATGAATGAGAATGGATAAGCACCAAAGTCACATGACTGAAAAAATATTGGACCTTACCCTGGAGATCATCTACCTGCTGACCGGAGAAGTGAGGAGGATCCTGGGAAGTCACATGACATCATTCCTAACTCTGTATTATAAAACCCAGACCTGACCGAGATTCTTACGGAGGATTCTTTTTGTATGTTTTCCATAGAATTATAAAGTTGTGAAAAAGATATCTGAGAAACCAACTACTGGTAGCCAGCACCATGATCCCTCTCCACATTCATTCCTCACTCCTGAGGGAATCAAGGAGCATAAGATCCTAAGGGTCATCCAGAAGATGATGGAGCTTCTGATGGGAGAGGTGAGCAGTGCTGGGAATTCTGGGAGAATATTATGAGATGTGTCTGGATTGTGACACAAGGACCTCTACAAGGACGTCATGATGGAGGACCACCAGACCCTCACATCACCGGGTAAGAGGAGACTTTATTGTAAAGGAGAGAGCAGTACGGAGGATAGATCCCCCATCATCTGATAAACACATAGAGACAATGTATTCAGTCAGTGTGTGTGTTTCCTACAGATGGATCCAATAATGGGAACCCACCAGAGAGATCTCCCCATCCTCTGTATTCCCGGGATTCCACACAGGAAGATCAGGAGATCCCTCACCATCATCAGGTAGGTGGCATCGAGGGACGATACAGGAAATATGATGTAAGTGTTCTTTGGTTCTTGGAACTCAAGTTATATTATTGCCATCATTTCACCGTGTGTTCAGGGTAAGGAACCAAACAATATGAAAGACGATGTGGATGACGGATCTGTGAGAGGTGACCATCAGTCTACAGAGAAATACAGAATGACGGTGGCAATGAAAGAGGAGGAATCTTCTCTAGACATAGGTAAGTCATACCTACTGAAGCTGAAAGGGGGCGCCATTACACTTTTTTTTTTATTTCTTTCCGGTTTCCCCCCCCCGATTTTACCTCTGGACTATAATGTAGAAGACAATGATATTGCAGAATATTGTCCAGAAGAAAACCCTGATCCTCCAACAATACATCACAGAGCTTCCTACGTCCAAAGATCAATGGCTCCTTCTACACCTGAAGATATTTCTCATAACTCACATCCGGTTAATAATGAAATTCATCAAAGACTTTACATTGAAAACAGATCCTTGGATCTCTCTGATCCCCACAGATCATCTTCTGCTCCTTTAGATACTTCTCCATATAAAGGCAATAAAGTAATCCTGTGTTCTGGAAATCAAAGAACAAACCTGGGGGAGCGTCCATATCTATGTTCAGAGTGCGGAAAAAGTTTTAACTGGAAGGGACACCTTCTCAGGCACCTGCGAAGTCACACGGATGAGCGTCCTTTTGAATGTTTACAGTGCAAGAAAAATTTCAAGCACAGAGCGGACCTTCACAGACACCAAGGCACTCACACTGGTGAGCGCCCATTTTCATGTGCAGAGTGTGGGAAATGTTTCACTCAGAAGGGAAGCCTACTCACGCATCAGAAAAGTCACTCGGGCGAAAGTTCTTTTTTCTGTCAAGAGTGCGGGAAAGGTTTCACTTGGAAACGAGCTCTCCGCATACACCAGAGAAGTCACACGGGAGAACGTCCTTTTTCATGTTTAGACTGTGGGAAAAGTTTTACGCAGAAATCGAACCTTCTCACACACCAGAGAACACACACTGGCGAACGTCCTTTTTCCTGTCCACGGTGTGGAAAATGTTTTACACGGAAATCACGCCTTACTGCACATCAGAAAACCCATACTGACTAACGGCTGTGACTGGCACGATCTCCATCTTGTATTGGTTGGTACACTTCCTGTCCTCTCATGGTGTACTTGTACCCGGCATGGCCCCGTGTGGAAATGAAATTTGGGGTTTTGATTATTGTGTGATCCCCGTTTCTCCCCTCTTTCTGGCCCAAATGATCACCTATCACCAGAAAGTGAGGGGAAATCTCTCCCCCTGGGCCTCCACTTTGTCCAATCATAAACAATGTTGGAACAAAGATTACTATACATGTGTCTGCTATCATCTAGCCCATCCCTTTCCAGACTATTTTTGGGGTTTCACTTATTTTAATCAAGGAGGCTCAAAATGATATAAGGGCAATAACCAGGGAAGCCTGCATGTAGACACCCTGGCATGTCCTCAGATACAGCTTTCACTCCAGCAACAAGAATTGTGAGCAGCACTGTAATGACAGCACTGAGCAGTAGAGGCAACAACCTGCCTCTGATCTCATATATATATATATATATATATATACACACACATCAGGGGTCTTCAAAAAGTTTCTGCATATTTTTTAACTCCATAATTGCAAATTTCCAAAACAAATGACATAACTTTTCTACATAGTCACCTACCTTTGTGATGCATTTTTCCCAGCGTTGTGACAACAATGCCATTAGCAAAATATGTTTTTGGTAGAGAGCTAAGCCCCTGATGTACCAGTGCTGTCACATCATCATCACATGAAAATCTTTTTCCCCTTAAAGCTTCTCTGAGTGGTCCAAATTGGTGAAAATCAGGTGGCGGGAAATCCGGACTATAAGCTGGGTGTTCCATAACCTCTCACTTTATTTGTCTGGGGGTTTCTAATAATGGGGGCTTGGCATGACGGAGAGCGTGACAACTCTTATAAGAGTATAAGAGAATAAGCTCAGCCAGACACACAAGTCACATGACACTCACAGACGACCAATTATTACTCCTCCCGCCCTCACCATTTCCAACAAAAAACATAAAGGTGCAGAAACATTTTTGGAAACCTTTATATAGATCAAGATGGCCGAAGACCCGACACCTGGAGAAGAACCAGATGAAGATGGCTGTGCCTGTGATGGAGTGAGGAGAGGTGATTGTACATTTTGCCGCACCTACCTAGTCACAGTTTTTTGATTTGTATACTTTTATACTTTGGGACCGCAGCTAATAAGCTACAGAACAACAGTACCCAGACACAGGAAGTAGATTGACATTATAATGTACAGCGCAACATAATATGTTGGTGCTATGTAAATCCTGATTTCTAATATTAATAAAGGGAAGATTTCTCCAGACATTTCTCTCTATAAATGTATTCTTCTCAGGCCCATCTGAAGTTCTGACAGAGTTCTTCCGTACTACTAAGTACATAGCCCAGCCCAATACATTGACACAATCCCTATCATAGACTTACATCTCTATGACACTATAAGAGAACGAACTCTCTTCATGACAGACTCACTATTGGCTGCAGTGAAATACTGACAGCACAAAGTTCGGAAGAAAGTTTTTATATAACTTTGGAATGATGGCTGCAGCTACTCTATACTTCATTAAGCTATGGCCTGACTTCTACAGAGCACGGAAAGAATCTCAGGTAACTTGTAGAACAGAAGTGATGTCATTGCAGAAACAGAAAGTTCCGGGTTAGAGGTGAGTCGAGAGGAAGTTCAGAAGATACATTAGAGAATGGGAAATAGCCTGCTCATATATGCTGCTCAAATCTCATCCAGTACAAGGACCTCATTATTCCTTAGTGGTCATGTCCAGTAATTGGATAGAAAATACCCCATTATATATAGGCAGGCTATTGCCCATCCAGTACAGGGACATTTTCATGCCCCCTAGTGTTAAGGTCCGGTATAGGGATAGGAAATAGCCCACTCATATATATCCAGGGTAATTCCTATCCAGTACAAGGAACTTATGATACTCACTAGCGGTCAGGTCTGGTATAAGGATAGGAAATATCCCACTCATATATAATCAGGCTTATTCACATCCAGTACAAGGACCCCATTACTCCTTAGTGGTCAGGTCCAGTAGTTGGATAGGAAATAGCCCACCCATATATGAGCAGGCTATTTCCCATCTAGTACAAGGACCTTATGATGCTCACTAATAGTTAGGTCTGGTAAAAGGATAGAAAATGGATATAATGGATAGGAATTAGCCTGAATATATATGAGTGGGCTATTTCCTGTCCCTATACCGGACCTTAACACTAGGAGGCATGCAAAGGTCCTTTTACTGGATGGGAAATAGCCTGCTTAAATATAATAAGGTATTTTCTATCCAAATGCTGGACATGGCCACTAAGGAATAATGAGGTCCTTGTACTGGATGGGAATTATCCTGCTTATATAAAAGCAATCTATTTCCTAACCTTTTACAGGACCTGACCACTAGGGGGCATAAGAAGGCCCTTGTACTCGATAGGAATTAGCCTGTTTATATATAAGTGGGCTATTACCAATCCAGTACAAGGACCTATTCATGCCCTCTGATGTTAAGGTCTTGTATAGGGATAGGAAATAGCCCACTCATATATGAGCAGGCTAATTCCCATCCGGTACAAGGACCTCAATATTCCTTAGTGATCAGGCACAGTATTTGGATAGGAAATAGCCCACTCCAATATTTCCAGGATAATTCCCATTCAGGACAAGGATTTTTTCATGCCCCCTAGTGTTAAGGTCCGGTAAACGGATCGAAAATAGCCCACTCATATGAGCAGGCTAATTGCCATCTAGTACAAGCACAGTTACTGGATGTGAATTACCCTGGATATATGTGAGTGGGCTATTACCTATTCCTATACTGGACCTGACCACTAGGGGGCATTAAAAGGTCTTTGTAGTGAATGGTATTTACCTTTGATATATATGAGATGGCTATTTCCTATCCAAATACTGGACCTGACCACTGAGGAATAATAAGGTCCTTGTACTGGATGGGAAATAGCCTGCTCATATATACATAGGCTATTTTCTTATCCCTATACCGCACCTGACCACTAGGGGGCATGAAAAGGTCCATGTACTGGATAGGAAATAGCCTGCTCACACACCGACTGGGAACTTGTCGCAACCGAGGATATCTCTACAAGGACGTCGTGATGGAGGACCACCAGACCCTCACATCACCGAGTAAGAGGAGACTTTATTGTAAAGGAGAGAGCAGTACGGAGGATCGATCCCCCATCATCTGATAAACACATAGAGACAATGTATTCAGTCAGTGTGTGTGTTTCCTACAGATGGATCCAGTAATGGGAACCCACCAGAGAGATGTCCCCGTCCTCTGTATTCCCGGGATTCCACACAGGAAGGTCAGGAGATCCCTCACCATCATCAGGTAGCTGGCATTGAGGAACAATACAGGAAATATGATGTCTTCTTCGGTTCTTGGAACTCAAGTTATATTATTGCCATCCTTTCCCCGTGTGTTCAGGGTAAGGAACCAAATATTATGAAAGACGATGCAAATAACAGATCTGTGGAAGGTGACCATCAGTCTACAGAGAAATACAGAATGATGGTGGCAGTAAAAGAGGAGAAATGTTCTCTAGACAAAGGTAAGTCCTAACTACTGAAGCTGAAAGGGGGCAACATTTCACTTTTATTCATTTTTTCGCTTACTCTCCCCCTCTGTTATGTCATCTGATAAACCATAGAGACTATCTATTCAGTTAGTGGGCCTGATTTTTTTAAATCCCTCCAAGGCTGGAGGGATTACTTAGTGTCGCTTTTATCAGCGACACTGAGTAATCCTGCAAACCTGGAATGGATATGGTTCAGGATCGAAAACATTTGCTAAGAAAAAACAAAACAAATCCATTCCAGGTTTATTGGATCACCCAGCTTCACTGATGAAAATGTATCCTCTCCAGCCTTGAAGAGCTTTAATAAATCAAGGCCAGTGTGTGTGTTTCCTACAGATGGATCCAGTAACAGGAACCCGCCCGAGTCATGTCCCCGTCCTCTGTATTCCCGGGATTCCACGCATGATGATCACACAGCTTCTCGCCTTCATCAGGTATGTGGCAGTGAAGGTCTAATACGGGGAATATGATTTAAGTGTCTTCTGTGGTTCTCATGTTAATATTTCCATCATTTGGTGTATTTAGAGTGAAGATGATGTGGGATCTGTGACAGGTGATCATCAGTCTACGGAGAAATACAGAATGATGGTTGCAGTAAAAGAGGAGCAATCTTCTCTACACATCGGCAAGTCATAACAACTAAAGCTGAAAGGGGCGCTGTACTCTTTTATCTTATCCCCTCTCCATTACTTTCCTTTGCTCTTCTACCCTCTCCTTTCCATTAACATTTTCTCCATCGCTCTCCATTTTCCCTTCACTTCCCATTTCCATTATTCTCCTTTCCTTCCCTCCCTATTACTTTCCTTTCTTCGTCTTTCTACCACTCTCCCCCTGCACTACTTTACACACCTCTATATTACTATCCTCTCATTTCCATTACTTAACATTTCCATGATTCTATTTACATCCTCATTGCTTTCCTATTCCCTCACAACCTCGCTATTGCTCGTCCTTTTCCCCTCTCTTCCTTACTCTGCTCAGCTCTGTATCTACCGTATTTTTCGCCGTATAAGACGCTCCGGAATATAAGACGCACCCAATTTTAAAGGAGGAAAATCTAGAAAAAAAGTTTCTGAAAGATTATTCCCCTTCTGATCACTCATGTGCCATTCATACCGGTATTCCCCTTCTCATCACTCATGTGCCATTCAAATTCCCCTTCTGATCACTCTGTGCTTTTTTTCTATTGTACGGCAGTTAGGACAGGGAACAGCAGGTGGCGCTGTGCCGGCTTCTTTCGCTTTGCTTTACAGACAGGAGAAAACACGATGCTGGCAGAGGAGAGAAGAGAGACACGCTGCAGCCAGAGACACACGCAGGATCGGGTATCGGGTGAGTATAATGTTTTAATTATTTTTTTTAACACATTTGTCGTATAGGACGCACTAACTTTTCCCCCTAAATTTTGGGGAAGAAAAAGTGAGTCTTATATGGCAAAAAATACGATATATTCCTTTCTGTTACTACCTTCTCCTCCCATCTTCATTAGTTTCTTTCCAGTTACTTTCCTCTCCACCCATTCCTCCCTTCTCAATTACACTTTTCTGCCCTATATGTTTCTCCTGTCCATCTCACCTGCTCTCCTTCATTACTTTTTTGCCATTTGCATCACTTTTTTCTCTTCTGATATCTATTGCTCCCCATTACACCCCTTTACATTCTATCTCCATCACTGTTTTTGCTACCTCCATTAGTCTACTCCTTATTTTCCTTCCATTTCCATTACATTCATGGTTTCCATTCTGCGTTTCTTGCCTCTGTTCTCCTATTTTATTATTCCTCGCTCATCTGCATTCTTCTCTTCCCCTCTGATTACTCTCCTCTGTTGTTTTCTATGCTTATACTAAATTCTGTTTGTTTCCATTAGATGGAGCAGAGCTGACAACCCCGGAGAGACTGGATCAGGTTTCATCTCTGGTCTATAATAGAGAATTTTCTCCAGAAGACACCCGCGATACTCCAACGATGCATAACAGAGCTTCCTGTGTGCAGAGATCAATGGATCCCCCTAAACACGAGGATAATTCTCAAATCCATCCAAGACTTCCCACTAAAGACAAATCCTTGGATCCCTGTATTCCCTGCAGATTATCTTCTGCACATTCAGATTCACACGTAGATAAAGTCAGTGAAAGTTTTAGATCAGAGTTGTTTCCTGTTGAAGAACAAAAAACCAACATGTCAGAGCGTTCATTTTCATGTATGGATTGTGGGAATTATTTCAAACACAGAGAAGACTATGTTAACCACCAGAGAATTCACACAGCAGCGTTGCCCATCTCTGAGTTCAGGGATTGTTTCACTCACAATGCCAACCTTACAAATCAGGAATGTCATGGGGATGAGAATACCTTTTCCTGTGTACAGTGCAGAAAAAGTTTTTCCAAGAAACGAGCACTACTTGCACATCAGAGAAGTCACTTGAACAAGCGTACGTTTCTATGTTCATTGTGCGGGAAAAGTTTTGTTAAAGGGACTGCATTTCTTAGACACCAAAAAAGACACAAAAGAGAGCGTCCTTTCTCATCTTCGGATGGTGGTAAATGTTTTATTCAGAAAAGAAAACGTAGACGTGAGAAGATTCACACGGGCGAGCGTCCTTTTTCATGTTCTGAGTGCGGAAAAAGCTTTGTCAGGAAAAGTGTACTGAATGATCACAAGAGAATTCACACGGGCGAGCGTCCTTTTTCATGTTTAGTGTGTGGGAAAAGCTTTGCCCGGAAAAGTGTACTCATTGATCACAAGAGAATTCACACGGGCGAGCGGCCTTTTTCGTGTTTAGAGTGTGGGAAAAGTTTTGCTCGGAAGTATGTGCTTATGGAACATCAGAAAGTGCACGTGGGCCAGCGTCCTTTTTCATGTGAGGCGTGTGGGAAAAGTTTTGCTCGGAAAAGTGTGCTTACGGAACATCAGAAAGTGCACTTGGGCCAACGTCCTTTTTCATGTGAGGAGTGTGGGAAAAGTTTTGTTCGGAAAAGTGTACTTAATGAACATAGGAGAATGCACATGGGCAAGCATCCATTTTAATGTGCGGAAAATGTTTCACCTAGAAATGGGAACTTATTATTCATCAGAGAATTCACACGGGGAGCACATTTTCATGTGCAGATTGTGGGCGGAGTTTTATAATCTGCACTTGAAAATGGTTGAAACCCTCTCACTCATCAGAGGCGAGAGCCTTTTTTCTTGTCTTTTACACTGAAGTCACGTCTAATGGCACATCAAAAACCCATTCCATCTGATGGCAGTGACCAACCTATGCCGGAACTTCATGGACAGTTCTATTAGTCTCCCACTACTCTATACTCTGATGGATGGACTTTGAATATGTGTACATTATATGTATGTGACTTGAACATTCTATGTGACATGAGTATTCTATGTCTTGGACATTTTTAAAAAAAAATCAATAAAAATGAGAGAATTATTATTTTTAATAAACAGGATTTATATAGCATCAACATATTACACAGCGCTGTACAATAAATAGGGGTTGCAAATGGCAGACAGATACTAACATTAACCCAGGAGTAGGAGAGAACCCTGTTCCAAAGAGCTTACAATCTAAAAGGTGGGGGAAGTATCACACAATATGAGGGGAGATATGGAATGGTGGGAAGTAGTGAGTGTTTGGGAGAAAGAAGAAGACAGGTAGGTGGGTTTGATAATGATGGGTTTTGAGCGCTCTTTTTTAATGAGCAGAAAGAAGGAGCAAGCCGAACATTATGAGGAAGACCATTCCAGAGAGTCGGAGCAGAATTACAAAAGACAGAAAATACATATCTGGGGGCATTCTGTACACCAGGGTTGTCCAATTTTATTTCACCTAGGGGCCAGTTTGCATATTTGTTTACACCCAAACACATTATATAGTTTGCATTTTGCTGTGGCAAAACAAAATGGTGCAGGGATTAGGAATAAATAAGGAAGATGATGCAGGGGTCAGTAATTTGCAGAGTGCAGAGGTCTGGAATATATAACAAAAGTGATGCAGGGGTCAGGAGTGTGTAATGTGCAGAGTGCAGCGGTCTGGAATATTTATTGAAGGTGATGCAGGGGTCAGGAGTATATAATGTTCAGGGTGCAGGAGTCTAGGATATAAAACAAAGATGATGCAGGGATCAGTAGTATATAATGTGCAGAGTGCAGGGGTCTGGATTATATAACAAAGGTGATGCAAAGGTCAGGAGTATGTAATGTGCAGGAGTCTAGAATATATAGCAAAGGTAATGCAGGGTACAGGAGTCAAGATGATGCAGGGTTCCTTAGTATGTAATGTGCAGAGTGCAGGGGTCTGGAATTTATAACAAAGATGATGCAGGGCTCAGTAGTATGTAATGTGCAGCTTGCAGGGGTATGGTCTGTATAATGAAGGTGATGCAGGAGTCATGAGTATGTTATGTGCAGGGTGAAGGAGTCTAGAATATATAACAAAGATGATGCAGGTGTCAGTAGTATGTAATGTGCAGAGTACAGGGGTCTGGAATATATAACGAAGGTGATGCAGGGGTCAGAAATATGTAATGTGCAGGGTGCAGGAGTCTAGAATATATAACAAATATGATGCAGGGGTCAGTAGTATTTATTGTGCAGAGTGCAGGGGTCTAGAAAATATAACTAAGGTGTTGCAGGCAGGGGTCAGGCATATGTAATGTACAGAGTGCAGGGATCTAGAAAATATATTAAGGTGAAGCAGGGGTCAGGAGTATGTAATGTACAGACTGCAGGAGTCTAGAATATATGATGAAAATGATGCAGGGGTCAGGAGTATGAAATGTGCAGAGTGCAGGGGTCTGGAATATGTAACGAAGATGATGCAGGGGTCAGTAGTATGTAATGTGCAGAGTGCAGGGGTCTAGAATATATAACCAATGTGCTGCAGGGGTCAGAAGTATGTAATATCAGGGTAGAGGGGTCTATTATGTATAACAAAGATGACGTAGGGGTCGGTAGTATGTATTGTGCAGAGTGGAGGGGTCTGGAATATATAACAAAGGTGATGCAGAGTCAGGAGTATGTAATGCAGGAGTCTAGAATATATAAAAAAGATGATGCAGGGGTCATTAGTATGTAATGTGCAGAGTCCAGGGGTCTGGTCTGTATAATGAAGGTGATGCAGGGGTCAGAAGTATGTAATGCAGGAGTCTAGAATATATAACAAAGATGATGCAGGGATTAATGGTATGTAATGTGCAGAGTTCAGGGGTCTGGCATATATAACAAAGGTGATGCAGGGGTCAGGAGTATGTATTGTACAGAGTGCAGGAGTCTAGACTATATGATAAAAATGATGCAGGGGTCAGAGTATGAAATGTGCAGAGTGCAGGGGTCCGGAATCTATAACAAAGATGATGCAGGGGTCAGGAGTATGTATTATGCAAAGTGCAGGAGTCTAGATTATATAAGGAAGGTGATGCAGGGGTCAGGAGTATGTAATGTACCAAGTGTAGGAGTCTAGAATATTTTCTAGTATAATGCAATAAGTGCGAGTGAAGAGTATGCAATGCAGAAATGTCAGTAGTATAACAGATATTTTGCACAGGGATACATTCATTGCAGGTTCCCAGCTTTAGTTTCAGCAGGTGGAACAGTGAGCAGCACTATCTGAGCAGTCCCCATCATATACTGCATAAGCTCTGATAAGACTTTAAAATTAGATAGCCCCAGGTCCCCCTGGGGTCCTCTAATATGAACTCTGGACCCTCTGTTGTCTCTTTGTTGTGTGGAACATGCTGGAGGAGGAAGCTGGAATATTTGCCAAGAAACCTTAGCTCTGGATTTTGTGTTGATACATGGGGGGGGGGTCATAGAAAAAAAGCCCCTTTCCATCCAGCTTTTCAAATTGTTGTACCTGAGTTCCAGCCTGCTCAGGTATCTGGTATGGGTCACCAGACTGTAGCATGGAACACAATAATTTATGTACAGAGGAGCTGACACTCTAATGTCCCCCCACAGTCACACACTATTATTATACATTTATATAGCTCTGACATATACCATAGCGCTGTACAGATAACACTGAGCCAGTCCCATTAGTCTCTGTACAGAGGAGCTGACACTCTAATATCCCTCCACAATCACACACTATTATTATACATTTATATAGCTCTGACATATACCGCGGTGCTGTACAGATAACACTATTAATATATATTTATAAAACACTAAGCCAGTCACATCAGTCTATGCAGCAAATTCTATTACCCAATGCGTGACATATCTATCTGGTACTGAAAATTAACATCAATATTATCCCTTCATAGAGAGGAACTTCCTGCATCACATGACTACATGAATGAGAATGGACAAGAACCAAAGTCACATGACCCAGAGGATATTGGTCTTCACCCTGGAGATCATCTGCCTGCTGCTTGGAGAAGTGAGGAGGATTCTGGGAGGTCACATGCCATCTATGATGTAAGTATCTTCTTTGGATCTTGGCACTGATGTTTCCATCATTCGGTGTGTTAGGGTGAAGAGCTGATAAAAATCAAAGTTGGTATTAAAGATGAAGATGGCGACAGATCTGTGACAGATGATCATCAGTCTACAGAGAAGTACAGAATGACGGTGGCAGTGAAAGAGGAGGAATCTTCTCTAGAAATAGGTAAGTCATAACAACTAAAGCTAAAAAGGAGCGCTATTTCACTTTTATTCCTTTCCATTACTCTCCCCCTCTGTTATCCTCCATATCGCTCTTCCCTCTACTCAGGAAGGTTAATTCCCTTTTTATGATGTCCGTCTTTCCATCAGGTGGACACAAGGTGACAACCCCGGAGGGACCTCATATTTTATGTCTGGACTATAAAGGAGAAGACATTCCGGAATATTCTCCGGAAGAAAACCCCAATCCTTTAAGAATACATGACACAGCTTCCTGTGTTCGGAGGTCAGTGGCTTCCTCCACACCTGAAGATATTTCTCATCCCAGTACCAATGAAATCCATCAGGGACTTCCCACTGCAGACCGATCCCAGAACCCCCATGATCCTCTCAGATCTTCTGCTCATCCAGATCTCTCCTCACACAAAGACAATAAAACAATCCCGACTTCAGTCAGTGAAAGCTTTGGATCAGAGTTGCCTCTTAGTGTAGGCCAAACAACCAACATAGCGAAGCAACCGCATCTCTGTTCAGAGTGCGGGAAATGTTTTAATTGGAAGGGACACCTTCTCCGACACATGAGAAGTCACACAGACGAGCGACCATTTTCCTGTTTGAAGTGTGAGAAAAACTTCAAACACAGAGCAGACCTTCACAGGCACCAGAGCACTCACACAGGTGACGGGTTAATAAATGTTTCACTTGGAAAGATGACCATCTTAGAGAAGTCACATTTTGGCCTTAGAGTAACAGATTGGATTGTCGGTCATAGACCATAACATGTATACTTCTTTCTCCCATTGCTAGTTCCACCTTCTCTTGTCTTTGCTTTGTGATGATCCCCATTTCTCCTCTCTCTGCTAATCTCCTCTCCTCTGCTTGCCACTTCCCTTTTCATTACTCACTCCCTCTCTCTAAATTACTCTTCTCTCCTCTGCTTTCCATTGCTCTTTTCTCCATTATTCCCCTCCAATCTCTGTTACTCTCCTCCTCTTCTCTATCCATTACATTTTTCCATCTCTTTTCAATTATGGTCTTTCCATCTCCATTACTCATCCATTACTCGTCTACCCACTATACTTTCCTTATCCCATCCCCCGATCCCTTTATGCTACTGTTCCTGTAATTTCCCCTATTCCTCTTTATCCCTCTGCACTTATCTCTTTTATTCCAGTTTCCTTATAGCTTGCTTCTCTAATACTTCCCTCACCATTACTCTTTTTTCTGCTTTGCATTACTCTTTTCTCCATTATTATCTTAAACTCTCTGTTACTCTCCTCACACCTCTTACCATTATTTTCTTACCACCCCTCCCCCTAAATAATTTTATCTCCATTACCCCCCCTTCATTCCTTATTACCCTGCTCATCTTTCTTTTATTCTCCTTTCTTCCCCTTTCCTTATAGCTTCACTCGCTATTACTTCCTTCCTCGTTACTCCTTTCTCTGCTTTGTATTACTCTTTTCTCTATTCGTCTCTGTAACTCTCCTCCACTTCCCAATCCATTACCGTCTTCATTTCTGCTTTTCAATGAATGTTCTCCCCTCTCTTATAATCCCCCCTTCATTACTCTCCTCTCTTCTGGATAATTTACTCTTTTCTCCATTATTTTCATTCCCTCTCTATTTCTCTCCACCCATCTTCATAGGTATTTCCCTTCTCCTTAGCATTACTTTCTTTAACTTTTATCCCCTATTATTCTCCTTTCCTCCCCCTCTCTTTATAACTTCTATTAATTTCCTTTATTCTTTCATCTACCATTACTATCCTCTCCTCTGCTTTCCATTACCCTTATCTCCTTTGTATCCCCCACCCTCCATTACTCTTCTCCACTCAGCATTACTATTGTTATTACTACTGTTTTCATCTCTCTTTATTCTCATTCCTCCCTTATCCTTATAACTTCCTTCTCTAGTACTTCCTTAACCAATACTCTCCTCTCTTCTGCTGTCCATTACCACTTTTTCCATTATCCTCCCCCACACTCCATACCTTTCCATATCTCCCCACCCTATTGTTATTTTTCTCCTTTGCTTTCTATAATTTAAGTCACTTTGGTTGTTTTGTATCATATTATTATTTATTGATTGATTTATTTTGATGATTTAAACCGTGTTCAGTATTAAAAAAATACTTCTTTCCATCAGGTGGGCACAAGGTTACTACCCTGGAGAGACTTCAGATTTTATATCCGGCCTATAATGGAGAGAAGGATTGCATTGCAAAATATTCTCCAGAAGAAAAGCCACAGACTCCAAGAATACATCACAGAGCTTCCTGTGTGCGGAGATCAAGGGATCCCCCTAAACCTGAAGATACTTCCCATAAGTCTCATCCTGTTACCAATCAAATCCATCAGGGACTTCACACTGCAGATAGATCCTTGGATCCCTCTGTTCCACTCAGATCTGCTCCTTCAGATTTCTCTTCACACAAAGACAAAAAATTAATCCTGACCTCTGAGGTCAGTGAAAGCTTTAGATCAGAATCGTCTCTTGCTGAAGGACAGACCACAAACACAGAGAAGCGGCCGTATCTCTGTTTAGAGTGCGGGAAATGTTTCAGTTGGAAGGGACACCTTCTCCGACACCTGAAAAGTCACACAGACGAGCGGCCGTTTTCATGTTTAAAGTGTGAGAAAAACTTCAAACACAAAGCTGACCTTCGCAGGCACCAGAGCACTCACACAGGTGAGCATCCCTCGGAAAGACAAACTTCTTAAACATCAGGGAAATCACGCTAGAATGCGGGAAATGTCTCACATGGAGGAGATCACTTTATTCTTCTCACTTTCCCTCTTCATTTCTCTCCCTACCCCCATATCCATTACTCTTCATTACCATTCTCCCCTCTCCATCTTCTCTCCACTACTCCCTATTACTCTGTTTGTCCTCCTCTCACCATTAGCCTCCTTACCTCTCCATTGCCCTCCTCTCCATTACACACCTCTACGCTTCATTGCTTTCAATCTTCCCACTTTATTACCCTCCTCCCCTCTCCATTAATCTCCTTTCACAGTTCTACCCCCCTTTCATTGATCTGCCTTGTATTACTCTTCCCTCCTCCCCTTTCCATTACTCTCTTCCCAACTACCCAACTTTCCTCTTCATTACCTTTCTCCCCTCTCCATTTATCGTCTCTCCACTACTTTCTTCCACTTTTCACCTTTGTTGTCCATTTGTCTCCTCCCTTCTCCATTACTGTTTTCCCCCATTACCCTTTTTTACTCTCCATTACCTTCCATTCCATTCCATTCATCTACTCTCTATTGCTCTCTGTCTACTTCATTATCTTCCTTCCCTCTCCATTAATTCCCTTTTCATTACTCCCCTCCCCACTCCATTACTCCACTCTTCTCCCCTTTTCATTACTCTCCTCTCCATTACCCTTCTTTCCTCTTTATTACTTTCCTTCTCTCTTCATTATTCTTCTCACTTTCCCTCTTCATTTTTCTCCCTAACCCCTATATCCATTACTCTTCATCTCCCTACTTCTTATATTCCTTTCCTCTCTAATAATCTTTGCACAACGTTACTCCCCTCTCCATTATTTTGCTTTTTATTACTCCTCTCTCTTTCTTTCCTCCCCTTTGCATTTCTCTCCTCTTCTTACTCTTTCCTTTTTATTACTTCCTTCTTCATTATTCTCCTCACTTTCCCTCTTCATTATTTCTCATCTCCATTACTCTCCATTTCTCTTCTCCATTAATCTTTTCAACACGTCTCTCTTCCCCTCTCCATTACTTTCTTCTTCTCCCCTGTCTACTAATCTCATCCCCTCTCCTTCCCTGCCTTCTCCATTACCACCTTCCCCTCTCCATTACCGTATTTTACGGACCATAAGACGCACCCTGATTTTCCCCCCACTTTAGGAGGAAAAAAAGTGCGTCTTATGGTCCGAAAAATACGGTACTTGTTTTCCCTCTCAGTTACTCCCCTCCCCTTGCTCTCTTTTTCTCCATTATTCTCTCCCCCACTTTGTTTTTCTTCTTTATTTATCTTATCTTCATTATTATTTTTTTACGTTCCTATTCTCACCTCTCTTACTGTATTCCCCATTACCCTTCTTACCCTCCCTCATTACTCTCTTGTTTTCCTTCTCAGTTACTCTCCTCTTCATTACTCTCATCTCTCCTCCTTCTTCCATTTCTCTCCTCACCTTTCCTCTACTCTCCTATTCTCACCATTCTCTCCTATTTAATTTGCTGTTATGATTGTACATTATAATAAGCCCAGCATCCCATACACCATCATTTATTACAGCTAATGACAAAACATTATTTTTTTTCTTTTCAATGTTAATGAAATCTTTGTTACCATCAGGTAAACACAAAGTGACAACCCCAGAGACACCTCAGAATTTGCCCCCAGACTGTAAAGCAGAAGACGATGACATTGCAGAATATTCTCCTGATCCCCCAACAATACATCACAGAGCTGCCTGTGTGCTGAGATCGATGGACCCCTCCGCACCTGAGGATATTTCTCATATTGGTACTAATGAATTCCATCTGAGACCTAACACTGCAGACAAATCCTTAGATTCCTCTGATCCCCACATATCATCTTCACACAACAACAATCAAAAAATTATTAATTCTGAAGTAATTGAAGAAGAGTTGCCTCTTCTTGAAAATCAAAGAACAAACTTGGGCGAGCGTCCATATCTCTGTTCAGAGTGTGGGAAATGCTTCAACTGGAAAGGACATCTTCTCCGGCACCTGAAAAGTCACACAGATGAGCGCCCCTTCTCATGTTTTCAGTGTGGTAAGTGTTTTAAACACAGAGCAGACCTTCGCAGACACCAGAGCACTCACACAGGGGAGCGTCCGTTCTCATGTTCACAGTGTGAGAAAAGCTTCGCTCGGAAAGACGACCTTCTTAAACATCAGAAGAGTCACACGGGTGAGCGTTCTTTTTCCTGTCTAGAGTGCGGGAAAGGTTTTACTTGGAAGAGAGCCCTCCGTATACACCAGAGAAGTCACACGGGAGAACGTCCTTTTTCTTGTTTAGATTGTGGGAAATGTTTCACTCAGAAATCCAACCTTCTCACACACCAGAAACTTCACACCGGTGAACGTCCCTTTTCCTGTTCAGAGTGTGGGAAATGTTTTACACTGAAATCACGCCTAATTACGCACCAGAAGACCCATGTCCATTGATGCCAATGAGACCTCTATGGTGATATCTCATAGACTCTTCTATCTGTAGAACAATTTTGTAAGTCCTTTCTCTGACCTCATCGAAACTACTCTGGATGATGTCAGAACCTGACCGAATATTTTTCAATATTCTCTGTATTCTGAGATTGGACACATTGGGGGTGTTTCAGCTACAAAGAAAAGCTAGCTTGGTAGAGATCTGATATGCCTAGGATATAAGATGTGACTGCATATGCAGCTGTCAAATTGACAGCTTTGACAGCTATTGCTGTAAAAAAAAAAAGAGATCAGTGTTGTGGCAGTATTTTTTTGGCTGTCAAATTGACAGCCTTGACAGACATTGCTGTAAACAAAAACATCTGGGGCAGTGCTTTTAATGTCTGTCAAACTGACAGCTTTTTCAGCCGCTGCTGTAAAAAAAAAAAAAAGACAACTGGGACAGTTTTTATAAACACTGCTCACAAGCTGAAAAGCTATAAGCTGTTCAGTTCCATTTTTGGGTAGATTAAAGAGGTAACATTAGATCTGAAATCAGCTCTGAAAAATCCTTCCTCCTTTTCTTCCCTCAATGGTTTTGCTGATGATATTTGAAATGTGTTTCTAACAGGATGTTTTAGTTTTATGTTTTTTTGTCTAACAGTTGTGTTAAAAATAAAATATTTTCAAGGATGATATCACTGAAAGCCAGCCATGTTTATTCCAAGATATATAACTTTTTGTTCTATATTATGATTTCATTTAATGTCAGCTGTACACTGGAAACAAAAACAGGAAAGATAAAAACACTTAATTTTAATAGAGCAAATTTTCAAATATTAAGGCCAGCCCTCTGTGACTTGGACTGGGAGACAATATTGTCTTCAAAGAACAGAAATCGGAATGTTTCAAGTCTGTTCTACACAAGCACACTAAAAATATATTCCAATGGGTAATAAGAGGCTGAATTTAAAACCTATGTGGCTCACAGCTGGTGTTAAAAGAAGTCAAGAAAATGGCATAAAAATATAAGAATGAAGGATCACCTTCATTGATTGAAAACTATAAAGAATTTAACAAAAGATGTAAAAGGGAAAACTTCAAAATACAAGACAGAATGCAAGCAACGTAAGGCCAATCCCCAACATTATAGGTAAATATATTGATAGCAAAAAGGTCTGAGCATGTAGCCCCCTTTAAGGATGTCTCTGGGTTGGTAACTGGGGATAAAGAAAAATCTGATTTACTAAGAACTTTTTGTAGCTCTGTACAGAATGGAAAATAGATGAGATCAAGTCTAAATTCATAATAGCAATGTCACTGCCTTAAATGAGTCACAATTGCTCAAAATTGATATGATTGAGAAACAGTTGAGCAAAATTAAGGTTGACAAAGCACCAGGACCCAATGGATTACATCCACGTGTCCTCAAAGAGCTGAGCTCAGTTATTTCAAAGCCATTGTTTCTAATTTTTAGAGACGCTTTAAACACTGGCATGGTACCAATAGATTGCCCCTGTACAAAGCATTGGTCAGACCTCATCTGGAATATGCAGTCCATTTTTGGGCTCTAGTTCACAAAAAGGACATTTTGAGAGAGCGCAGAAAAGGGCAACTAAACTAAAAAAAGAAATGGAGGAGCTCAGCTATGAGGAGAGAATATCTGAATTGAATTTATTCTCCTTTAAGAAGAGACGTTGAAGAGGGGATATGATCACCCTGTATAAATATATAAATGGTCCATATTGAGAACTCTCTTCCAAGTTATTCACTTTGAGATCATTACAAGGAACAAAAGGGCACTTTTTACGTCTGGAGGAAAAGAAGTTTAAGCTCCGGATACACCAACTATGTCCATAGGGTTTTATATATGAGATTTCCCAAGTGGTTGAACTTGATGGACTTATGTCTTTTTTCAACCTGACCTACTATGTAAATATGAAGTAATGACAGCCACAGCGGTGAGAGGTGCACTGGTTAAACCTAAGTTAAAGCACAACTCTGAATTGCTTTTTAATGTCCTATAATGTAGGGTAGCCCCCACCCCCCATTTACAAATATCCCCATACAAATGTACTGTGTGGCTTAAATGCTTGCTTGGCATAGCGGGTGGAATCAGAACAAATACCTCATTCCCCTTCCCCAAAAGCTGCTGATCTCCTCTGCTGTCCTGAGTCATGGTCGGACCCTTGTTGTCCTTTTCTACAATGCAGGACTGCTGGTCCTGCACTGTACATGATGATGTCATAGAGTTTCAAGTTTGACAGGACCAGAGCAGCAGTCCCATGAAGAGGAGAAACCCTGGGGAAAAGGAATCTGCTGATTATATCACCCTATTAATTTTCTTTCATCAGGGAAGGGGATGCCTTACGCTAGTAAATCTTAGTTTTCCAGAGCTTTAAGGAACAGAAATGGCCAACAACTTCTTAGAAGGTAAGAAGCTGCAGATCAGCTTTTTGTATTTTTTTTTTTTATTGTGTCTGAAGAATGAAGATCTGGCATTACAGATTACACCAAACCTAAGATTGTACTGGCAATGAGATAAACCGACCAGATGCACTCAAGCAGCCCGCTTTGTACTTACACATGATGAAGACTATGCATACAGCTTTGCAATAAAGGCTGCAGTTTCCTGTACTTTCCACTAGGTGACCTCATTTTTTCTAGGCTCTGCACAGACAGGAAGTGA
The DNA here is from genome assembly GCF_032062135.1 of Pyxicephalus adspersus. NCBI lineage: Eukaryota > Metazoa > Chordata > Amphibia > Anura > Pyxicephalidae > Pyxicephalus > Pyxicephalus adspersus. The sequence continues at coordinate 56,935,402 of NC_092867.1, forward strand.
TGTCACCTATAAATAGGAAAGTTGGACGGAACTAGAGAGGAGACATTGCTGGTACTGGCAGCAGAGTAGGTAGTAAGATTTGTTTTTCTCCCAGTAACCCCTCCGTCATGCCCATCCCCATCTTCCATAGTCATTGTGGTGTACTTTATCTTCAATAGGTGGTGCTATATACATATATTGTAAAATGATATAATGATTATATCTGACATATGACAACACTGAGCCGGCCACATTGGGCAGTTTACCCAGTGAATAGTTTGTGAAAAAAAAAATCACATATTTATTTGGAAAATTACCTTAAGACTAATTGATTGCAGTGGGCATCACAGACAGTTCATGTTTCATTTAGATTGATCATAATATATATAATGTAATGGAAGAATGAAAATTGATGCTAATTTAATATTCGTCTAAAGGGAGGAAATTACGTATCACATGACCACAACAATGAGGGTGGACATGCAGTGGAGTCACATGACAGGGAGGATGTTGGACCTCACCCTGGAGATCATCTACCTGCTGACCGGAGAGGTGAGGAATTCTGGGAGGTCACATGACATAACTCTTATTGTATACAATGTTCTGTGTGTTTCCAATAGGTGTATGAACTTGTGAAAAAGACATCCAATGAAAAAATGATTCCCAGTAGCCAACGCCATGATCCCTCTCCATCTCCATTCCTCAAACCTGAGAGAACCAAGGAGCAGAAGATCCTCGAAGTCACCCAGAAAATCATTGTGCTGCTGTCGGGAGAGGTGAGCGGTGCCGGGAATTCTTGGAGATTATTATGGGATGTGTCTGGATGGTGACTGTATCATTGTGTGTGTCAGGTTCCTATAAGGTGTCAGGATGTCACTGTCTATTTCTCCATGGAGGAGTGGGAGTATTTAGAAGGACACAAGAACCTCTACAAGGACGTCATGATGGAGGACCAGCAGACCCTCACATCACTGGGTAAGAGGGGATTGGATTGTGTAGAAGAGGCTAGGGAGGATCCCATTGCAGATAGATAAGGTGAAGGAGGACCCCTATCTGTGTAGAGCAGGATCCCATTTCATATAAAGGAAGTGGAGGAGTACCCCTATGTATGCAGAGGAGATGAGGATTCTATGGCATGTGAAGGAGGATCCCCAAGTTTGTAGAGGTGGCTAAGGAGGATTCCATTGCACGTAGAGAAGGTGAAGGAGGTTTTCATTACATGTAGAGGAAGTGATAGAGAACTTTTTTCCATGTAGAAGAGGCAAAGGAGGATCCTATTGTATGCAGAGGAGGTGAAGGAGGACCCCTATGTGTGTAAAGGAGGCAAGGTAGATTTTCTTTCCATGTGGATCAGGTAAAGGAGGACCCCTATCAATGCAAATGTGGCTAAGGAGGATCCCATTGCATGTAGAGGAAGTGAAGGAGGACCCCTATGTATGTAGAGGAGGCAACGGAGGACCCCTATGTATGTAGAGAAGGCAAATCAGGATCTATTACATGTAAAGGAGGGCCCTTCTTTATGTATAGGTGACAAAGAAGGTCCCATTGTATGTAGAGGAGGTGAAGGAGGACCCTGTGTATGAGAAGGAGGCAAAAAAGAATCCCATCGCATGTCGAGGAAGTATCCTATTACATGTGGAGGAAGTTATAGAGAACCCCAATGTAGGAGGATCCCATTGCACATAGAGAAGCTGAAGGGGGACCCTTATGAAGGAGGATCCAACTACGTATAGGGGAAGTGAAGGACGACCCCTAAGATAGAGGAGGCAAAGGAGGGTCCCATTGCATGTCAATGATGTGAAGGAGCCTTTGCATGTGGATGAGCTGAAGGTGGACCCTTATTAATGTAAAGGAGGCTAAGACAAATCTCACTGCATGTAGAGGAAGTGAAGGCAGACCCTAATGTATGTAGAGAAGACAGTAGAGGACCCTGATGTATGTAAAGGATGTGAATAAGGATCACTATGTATGTGGAGGAGGTTAAAAAAGACCCCTATGTATGAGGAGGTGGCAAAGTAGTATCCAATTGCATGACGAGGAGGTGAAGGAGAATCCTTTTACATGTAGAGGAAGTGATGGAGAGTAGAGGAGGCAAAGTAGAATCTCATTGCATGGAAGGATGTGACGGAGCACCCCAATGTATGTAGTGGAGGCAAAGGAGGATCCCATTGCATGTAGAAAAAGTGAGGGAGGACCCCAATGTATAGGACCCCAATGTATAGGAGGACCCCTTTTATGAGAAGGTGCAGGAGGACCCCTATGTATGTAGAGAAGGTACAGGAGGACACCTATGTGTGTAGAGAGGGCGACAAAGAACCCCTTTGTGTGTATAAAAGGTGCAGGAGGACGCCTATGTTTGTAATAGAGGTGAAGGTGGACCCCTATGTGTGTTGGGAAGGTGCAGGAGCACTCCTATGTATGTAGAGAAGTTGCAGGAGGACCCCTATGTGTGTAGTGGAGGTAAACAAGGACCCTTATGTGTGTAGTGCAGGTGGAGGACCCCTATGTGTGTAGAGGAGGTGTAGGAGAACCCCTATTTGTTTATAGAAGGACCCCATGAGCGTAGAAAAGTTGCAGGAGGACCCCTATGTGAGTAAAGGAGGTGCAGGAAGACCCCTATGTGTTTATAGAAGGTGAAGGAAGATCCCTATGTATGTGGAGAAGGTACATGATCCGATTGCATATAAAGTGCCGGAGGACTCCTATGTGTGTAGAAAAGGTGAAGGAGGACCCCTAAGTATGTAGAGAAGGTGCAAGATGGCCCCTAGGTATGAAGTGGAGGTGCAGGAGGACCCCTATGTGTGTTGAGAAGGTGCAGAAAGACCCCTATGTATGTGGAAAAGTTGCAAGCGGACCTCTATGTGTGTAGTAGAGATATACGAGGACCCCAATGTGTGTAGAGAAACTGCAAGAGAACCCCTATGTGTGTAAAAAAGTGCAAGAAGACTCCTATGTGTGTGTAGAAGGTGCAGGAAGACCCCTATGTATGTAGAGAAGGTACAGGAGCCCTATGCTAGTAGAGAAGGTGCAGGAGGACCTCTATGTCTGAAGAGGAGGTAAACGAGGACCCCTATGTGTGTAGAAGTGGTGAAGGAGGACTACCATGTGTGTAGAGGAGGTGCACGAGATCCCCTATGTGTGTAGAGAAGGCGACAAAGGACCCCTATATGAGTAGAAAAGGTGCAGGAGGACCCCTATGTATGAGGAGAAGGTACAGGAGGACACCTATGTGTGTTGAGAAGGTGCAGGAGGACCCGTATGTGTATAGTGCAAGTAAACAAGGACCCCTATGTGTGTACTGCAGGTGAAGAAGGACCCCTATGTGTGTAGAGGAGGTGCAGGAGCCCTATGTGTGTAGAGAAGGTGCAGGAGGATCCCATTGCATGTAAAGAAGGTGCCGGAGGATTCATATGTATGTAGAAAAGGTGGAGGAGGACCCTTATATATGTTAGGCAGGAGGACCCTCATGTATGTAGAGAAGGTACAGGAGGACACCTATGTGTGTAGAGAAGGTGCAGGAGGACCCCTATGTATGTAGAGAAGTTGGGAGGACGACCTGTATGTGTATAGTGGAAGTAAATGGAGGACCCCTATGTGTGTAGACAAGGCGACAAAGGACCCCCATGTGTGTAGAAAAGGTGCAGGAGGACCCCTATGTGTGTGATAGAGGTGAAGTAGGACCCCTTGGTGTGTAGTATAGGTGCAGGAGCACCCCTATATATGTTAAGAAGTTGCAGGAGGATCCGTAGGTGTGTAGTGGATATAAACAAGGACCCCTATGTGTGTAGAGAAGGTGCCAGATAACTCCTATGTATGTAGAAAAGGTGAAGGAGGACCCCTATGTATGTAAACAAGGTGCAAGATGGCAACTAGGTATAAAGTGGAGGTGCAGGTGGACTGCTAAGTGTGTTGAGAAGGTGCAGGAGGATCCCTATGTTTGTAGTGGAGATAAACGAGGACCCCTATGTGTGTAGAAAAGGTGCAGGAGGACCCCTATGTGTGTATAGAAGATACAGGAGGACCCCTATGTGTGTGGAGAAGGTGCAGGAGGACCCTATGTATGTAGAGAACTTGCAGGAGGACCCCTATGTGGGTAGTGCAGGTGCATGTAAAGAAGGTGCCCCTGGACTCCTATGTGTGTAGAAAAGGTGCAAGATGACCCCCAGGTATGTAGTGGAGGTGAAGGAGGACCCCTGTGAGTGTAGAAAATGTGCAGGAGGACCCCTATGTGTGTAGAAAAGGTAAAGTAGGACCCCTATAAGTGTAGGGAAGGTGTAGGAGGACACTCATGTATGTAGATCTCCTTTGTGTTAAAAGGTGAAGTAGGACCCCTGAGTTTGTAGGGAAAATGCAGCAGGACCCCTATGTGTGTATAGAAGGCGCAAGAGGACCCTCATGTATGTAGAGACGGTATAGGAGGACACCTATGTATGTAGAGAAGGTGCAGGAGGACCCCTATGTATGAAGAGAAGGTGCAGGAGGACCCCTATGTATAAAGAGAAGTTTGGAGGAGGACCTATATGTGTATAGTGGAGGTAAAAGGAGGACCCCTATGTGTGTGTAGAGAAGGCGACAAAGGACCCCCATGTGTGTAGAAAAGGTGCAGGAGGACCCCTATGTGTGTGATAGAGGTGAAGGAGGACCCCTTGGTGTGTAGTATAGGTGCAGGAGTACCCCTATATATGTTAAAAAGTTGCAGGAGGACCCCTATGTGTGTAGTGGATGTAAACAAGGACCCCTATGTGTATAGTGCAGGTGCAGGAGGACCCCTATGAGTGTAGAAAATGTGCAGGAGGACCCCTATGTGTGTAGAGAAGGTGACAAAGGACCACTATGTGTGTAGAAAAGGTGCAGGAGGACCCTCATGTATGTAGAGAAGGTGCCGGAGGACCCCTATGGATGTAGAGAAGTTTGGAGGAGGACCCGTATGTGTATAGTGGAGGTAAAGGAGGACACCTATGTGTGTAGAGAAGGCGACAAAGGACCCCCATGTGTGTAGAAAAGGTACAGGAGGACCCCTATGTGTGTGATAGAGGTGAAAGAGGACCCCTTGGTGTGTAGTATAGGTGCAGGAGGACCTCTATATAAGGTAAGAAGTTGCAGGAGGACCCCTATGTGTGTAGTGGATGTAAACAAGGACCACTATGTGTGCAGTGCAGGTGAAGGAGGACCCCTATGTGTGTAGAGAAGGTGCCAGAGGACTCCTATGTATGTAGAAAAGGTGAAGGAGGACCCCTATGTTTGTAAAGAAGGTGGAAGATGGCCCCTAGGTATAAAGTGGAGGTGCAGGTGGACCCTTATGTGTGTTGAGAAGGTGCAAGAGGATCCTTATGTTTGTAGTGGAGGTAAACGAGGACCCCTATGTGTGTAGAAGAGGTGAAGGAGGACCCCTATGTGTGTAGAAAAGGTACAGGAGGACCCCTATGTGTGTGTAGAGAAGGTGCAGGAGGACCCCGATGTATGTGGTGAAGGTGCAGATAGGCCCCTATCTGTGTAGAGGAGGTGCAGGAGGATCCCACTGCCTGCAAAGAAGGTGCCTGTGGACTCCTATGTGTGTAGAAAAGGTGCTGGAGGTCCCCTATGTATGTAGAGAAGGTGCAAGATGGCCCCTAGGTATGAAGTGGAGGTGCAGGAGGACCCCTATGTGTGTAGAGAAGGTGCAGGAGGACCCCTATGTGTGTAGAGAAGGTGCAGGAGGACCCCTATGTATGCAGAGAAGTTGCAGGAGGACCCCTATGTGTGTAGTGGAGGTAAAGGAGGACGCCTATGAGTGTAGCGGAGGTGCAGGAGAATCCTTGTTTGTGGAGAGAAGATGCAGGAGAACCCCTATGTGTGTAGAGAAGGCGACCAAGGACCCCTATGTGTGTAAAAAAGGTACAGGTGGACCTCTTGTCTGTAGAGAAGGTGCAGGAGGATCCCTATATATGTAGAAAAGGTGCAAGAGGACACTATGTGTGCATTTGAGGTGAAAGGGGACCCCTATGTATGTAGAGAATGTGCCAGATGACCCCCAGGTTTGTAGTGGAGGTGCAGTAGGACCCCTATGTGTGTAGAGAAGGTGGAGGAGGACCCCTGTGAGTGTGGAAAATGTGCAGGAGGACCCCTTTGTGTATAGAGAAGGTAAAGTAGGACCCCTATAAGTGTAGAGAAGGTGTAGGAGATCTCCTTTGTGTTAAAAGGTGACGTAGGACCCCTGAGTTTGTAGGGAAGATGCAGGAGGACCCCTATGTGTGTAGTGTAAGTTAAGAAGGCGCCTATGTGTTTAGAGAAAACAACCAAGGCCTCCTGTGTGTAGAAAAGGCAGGAGGACCCTTATGTGTGTAGAGAAGGTGCAGGAGGACCCCTATGTGTGTAGTTGTAAGAAAGTATTCCTGTTTCCCTTATCCCTTTTCTTGAAAGACAGTATCTTCACTAACTTAAATAACAGGATATTTATTAACAAAGAACAGAATTAACAAGTAATCAACAATTATTCCAGTTAAGCTAAATAATAATCACATATAGACAAAGTAAAATGATACGTCAGGCAAAGAGTCCGTCCTCTGTACCCTGTACCTTTGAGAGAAAAAAGAGTAAGAGAAAGAGGTCTAAGAGGCATAGGATGTATATAAGAGAATAGGAGATTTTCAGGATATTCCTGCTCACAGAGGTGTTATCCCAACCTCCCACTGTAATCATTCTGTTACTTTCATTCCCAGAGGCTTTTCAGAGTCAACCCCCATCAAATTCCACCAACAGCCAGTTTGCATGCAGAAAGACCCCTATGTGAGTAGAGAAGGTGCAGGAGGACCTCTGTGAGTGTAGTGAAGGTGCAGGAGGATCCGTATTTCTGTAGAAAATGTGCAGGAGGACACCTATGTGTGTTGTGGAGTTACAGGAGGACTCCTATTTGTGTGGAAAAGGTGCAGGAGGACCCCTACTTGTGTAGTGAAGGTGCAGGAGGATCCCTATTTCTGTAGAAAATGTGCAGAAGGACACCTATGTGTGTAGAGAAGGTGTAGGAGAACTCCTTCGTGTGAGAAGGTGAAGTAGGACCCCTGAGTTTCTAGAGAAGATGCAGGAGGACCCCTATGTGTGTAGTGTATGTTAAGGAGGACCCCTATCTGTGTAGTGGAGGTGAGGAAGTACCCCTATGTGTTTAGAGAAAACAACCAAGGCCTCCTGTGTGTAGAAATGGCAGGAGGACCCTTCTGTGTGTAGAGAGGGTGAAGAAGGACCCCTATGTGTGTTGTGGAGTTACAGGAGGACTCCTATTTGTGTGGAAAAGGTGCAGGAGGACCCCTATGTGTGTAGTGATGAGGAAGGAGGATCCCTATTTCTGTAGTGCAGGTGCAGAAAGACCCCTATGAGTGTACTAAAGGTGCAGGAGGACCCCTATTTGTGTATAAAATGTGCAGGAGGACCCCTATGTGTAAAGAGAAGGTGCAGGAGGACCCCTATGTATGTAGTGAAGCTGCAGGGGGACTCCTATTTGTGGAGTGGAGGTGCAGGAGGACCCTTATGTATGTAGAGAAGTTGCAGGTGGACCCCTATTTGCGTAGGAAATTAGCAGGACGACCCCTATGTGTGTATTGGAGGTAAAGGAGGACCCCTATGTGTGTAGAGAAGGTGAAGGAGGACCCCTATGTATGTAGAGAGGTTGCAGGAGGACCCCTGTGTGTGTAGAGAAGGTGAAGTAGGACCGCTATATGTGTAGAGAAGGTGTAGGAGGACCCCTATGTGTGCATTTGAGGTGATGGAGGACCCCTATGTATGTAGAGAATGTGCAAGATGACCCCTAGGTATAAAGTGGAGGTGCAGGAGGACCCCTATTTGTGTAGAAAATGTGCTGGAGGACCCCTGTTTGTATAGAAAGTGGAGGAGGACCCCTATCCTGTGAGAAGGTGAATTAGGACCCCTTAGTTTGTAGAAAAGATGCAGGAGGACCCCTATGTGTGCTGTGTAGGTTAAGGAGGACCCCCATGTGTGTAGTGGAGGTGAGGAAGTACCCTTATGTGTTTAGAGAAGACAACCAAGGCCTCCTATGTGTGTAGAAAAGGCAGGAGGTCCCCTATGTGTGAAAAGAAGGTGCAGGAGGACCCCTATGTATGTAATGAAGCTGCAGGGGAACTCCTATTTGTGTAGTGGAGGTGACGGAGGACCCCTATGTCTGTAGTGGAGGTGCAGAGGGACCCCTATTTGTGTAGAAAATGTGCAGGAAGACCTCTATGTGTGTAGAGAAGGTAAAAGAGGACCCCTGTATATGTAGAGAAGGTGCAGAAGGGCCATTATGTGTGTAGTGGTGGTGAAGGAGGACCCCTATGTATCTAGAGAAGCTGCAGGAGGACCCCTATTTGTGTAGAAAATGTGCAGGAGGACCCCTATGTGTGTAGAGAAGCTGAAAGATGACCCCTATGTGTGAAGAGAAGGTGCAGGAGGACCCTTTTTGTGTAGTGGAGGTGCAGGAGGACCCCTATTTGTGTAGAAAATGTGCAGGGCGACCCCTATGTGTGTAGAAAA
>NC_092867.1:56944439-56948051 GCF_032062135.1 Pyxicephalus adspersus
CAGCACAGACACTCGACAATGGTAATTATATCATTTCTCACAGTGCACCCGAAGATCTCTTACGACACACTAGTTGAAAATCACTGTATTGATGAGGTCTTTGTTTTCTTGCAGGTGAATGGAGTGATTGGAAAACCTCTGAAGGACATCTGGTATCTCGATGCTATAACATGAAGGACAATGACATTTCCCAATGTTCCTCAGGTGTAATTCTTGATAATACAAATACTCATCAGTTTGCTGGTGCTGAAATAGTGGGTCCTAAAGTCAATAAAGGTTTTTCATTGGGGAAAAAAATCCATGCAAATTCAGAACCATGCACTAGTGATCGTCTCTTTTCATGTTTGGAGTGCGGGAAATGTTTCCCATGGAAAGGTCACCTTCTCACCCACCAGAAAAGTCACATCTGTGAGCGACCGTTTGCATGCTTAGAGTGTGGGAAATGTTTTATACAAAAAGGAGATCTTCTGCGGCACCAAAAAAGTCACACGGGTGAACGTCCTTTTTCATGTTCAGAGTGCGGGAAATGCTTCATACAAAAAACAGACCTTCACAGACACCAAAGAATTCACACAGGTGAACGTCCCTATTCCTGTACTGAGTGTGGAAAATGTTTTACCCAGAAAGGAAGCCTCCTGACACACCAGAAAAGTCACATAGGCGAGAGACCTTTTGTATGCTCGGAGTGCAGGAAAAGCTTCATTCAGAAAGGGGATCTTCTTAGACATCAGAAAAGTCACAGCGGTGAACGTCCTTATTCGTGTTCAGAGTGCGGGAAAACTTTCATACACAAAGCTGATCTTCTTAGACATCAGAGAAGTCACAAAGGCCACGGTCCGTTTCTGTGTTCAGAGTGCGGGAAATGTCTCATGCGCAAAGCAGACTTTCTGACTCACCAAAGAAGACATTTGGGCGATCGTCCCTTTTCATGTTTGGAGTGCGGAAAATGTTTCACTCGGAACGGAGACCTTCTTACCCACCGGAGAATCCACACAGTGCAGCAAACTTTTTCATGCAGAAATCACATTCACACTACCCAACATGTGGCAGCTGATGCTGGGGACAACTCAACCATATTACAGACAGCTCCATGATCACTGGTGTCCCTTATGAGCATATTCATTCCCTGACTGGTATAGTACCGTGTTTCCCCGATTTTAGGACATCCCCATTAAGTAAGCCACCCCCGATTTTTAAAAAAATAATTATTACAGAGAAATTGGGGTTCATAAAGAGTAAGGGGATAGCTATGTGTGACAGGGTAGCATGATATGATGGGTATAAAATGTTATTAGGGAAGGGGGGGGGGGACAAAAGGCATTTTCTTACTGGCTTCCACATTTCCGGTTGTTCCAGAAAAACTGAGGTTCACAGAATGGAAGTGTGTACCAGGCAGCTCGCCAGCCACTCAGTCCCTGGCACCGAAGCATCTGCAGATTTGACTGAAGGTGGCAGTGCGTCACCCCCGAGCCAGGGTGGCATGAGAAAGGAATAACCACACCGCAACCTGAACGCAGCCTTGACGTTTTGTGAACTTTAAGGGGCACCACAGTGCACGGACAGTTGGCAGTACTAATGTTCATTGCCATTATGGTGGCCTACAGGGGGTCCTCAACATATAAACTCAATATGGGGACCCTTTTCCTGAAATAGCTCCCCTTAATCTGAAAATATCCCTGCTTGTTAGATTTTATGCCTTTGACCCTCATATCTGGCAACTTGTTAAATATAGAGGGCTTAAATTTGGTTTAGTAGCAGCTTGCAGGGTCCCCTGTGTACCCTGAAAATTTCTATGACAATCAGTGACGGAGATATGAGGATTTTTACATAGGGCTAATGACAGCAGCATGCACACAGCTCTCATGCGGCTGGGATTATCTCACAGTACACGATGGGCTGTGAGTAGCTCCCTCTCCTGGCGGGAGATCTCATAGAGAGATACAGAGTAGATACAAGCACCCCATCCCCTGCAGGACAATGAGGAGAGGACCGGATCTGACAGCTCCGCGGGCCGGATGTGGCCCGTGGCCCATAGGTTAGGCACCCTTGCTCTAGAATATTGCCTGTGCCATGGAAGACAGCAAAGGCAGCAGGAGCGTAGACAGCTAACGGTATGGCTTAAGTCCTGGTGTAAAAGGTAAGGGTTGGGGTTCTTAGAGCACTGGGCAGAATTTTCATTGGGGTACAACCTTTATGCCAGAGATGGTTTGCACCTAAATGGAAGGGGGTCTGCTGTGCTAATGAAAAGTTTTCGGGATTTGGTGGAGGGATATTTAAACTAGAAAAGAGGGGTGGCACAGTTAAATAAGGTGGCAGAAAAAAAGGGTCAGTCATTAGTGGAGGGTAGATTGGGGATAGTTGGGGGGAGGGTTATAAATATAAGGAGTCTCCCATGTTTTGCACAAACATTGGACTGCACAGTAGTAATCGTACTGAAAAATGAAAGGATTTGGCAAACAGTTCTGGTAAATGCAGCAATGGTTTATAGAGCCTGTTCACCAATGCTAGAAGTCTAGCAAACAAGATAGGGGAGATGGAGGCCTTAATGAATGAAGAACATTATAACTTAGTTCGGGTTGCTGAATCTTGGCTTTGTTCTTCGCATGACTGGGCTGTTAATGTTCCGGGGTATACTCTCTTTCATAAAGACAAGCGAAAAGGTGGCGGTTTCTGTCTGTCTATAGCAATACTAAGGAAGAAATAGAGAATCAACTACTAGCACAGATAGAATAGGCTGCCAACGCTGGCAATGTTTTAGTAATAGGCGATTTTAACTACCCTGACACTGGCCTTGATTTATCAAGCAAAATCAGAAGTTCACTCGCTTGTTTACGATCCGAGATCAGACCCATCGAACCCATTTATCAACGTATTTTAAGCCACTGAGAATACACTGTATTCTCCCAAAATGTATGTACTGAAATGATCTAGTGCTTCGAGGCGTGCATATCTGGCAGCTTGACCCTAGCCAGCTTGCATTAAAAGTCATTCTTTCCCTAACAAATCATTATTTCAAATGGCACACATCTTCCCCCCAAACAAAAATGTATGATGTGTTCAAATGTTGAAAAAATATATATGTCCATCTTGCAATTATTAAGTCTTTATTACCACCTTGAATGTTTTCCATAAAAATTTTATAATCCAGTTTTCCACCCTTGATCGGTCCAAATTGCATATTGGTTTTGTAAATATTTTTGAATACAATATTTTGTGGGCATTTTTGAAATATTTTGGCTTTATATGGGAGTGTGGGTTTACATGTGTTTGGTTTTTGTGTATTTTTTTTTGTTTTGTCTGATAAATTTAATGGTGTCTGTGTGGTCTCTATATTTTAATCTGACCTTTTTGAAAATTTGGTTATCTTGAATAAAGTTATTTTAATAATTTTTTAGTTGTTTTTTTTTTGTGTTCTCCTTTACAATCTCCCAGGATCTATAACCTTGGGTGACCAAATAGTCCTACAATTTAACAAGTAAATTGGGATTGTTTTTGAGCATTTCCTTTCTATTAATTGTTGAAAGGCCAAAAACAGCACAATTGTGCTTTGATGTGCATTGTTGTCCGCCAATGCGAACCTGCTATGTGCGTGTGAACCAACCAAGTTCCCAA
>NC_092867.1:56948298-56949862 GCF_032062135.1 Pyxicephalus adspersus
AATTGAAAATATTGCCTATTTCTTCCTAGGATTTTTGATGTCATGGGGTTGGCTCAAAGCTAGTTTAAGACTTTTTTAAAGGAAAGCGTGCAGCTTTCTCTTCCTCTGTTACTTTTCCCTGTTAATACATATACATGCACATATCTAGATTTGGCCACGCATTGCCAATGCAGCCTGAAAAGCAGAAAAAATACAATACAGCACCATCTAGTTGCCATCAAAACATGATTTGAGGAAGTGGGCCATGGTCTAAAATGGCATTTAAACTGCATAAACACCCTGAAAGGCTATTAAAGCAATAAAATATGTTTCGCTCAAAGTATATTTGTTCCTGGACGTTTTATATACTAACACTATTTGAATTATATAAACACCTAAATAATGCATATAATCCAGTATTTATTGAGCAAAATTAAGTTGAGCAACAACAGAACATTTCTAAGAGTGCTTGACCCTGCTTGTGAGCAGCAAATGTTGTTTGATGTTGTGCTGGGCAACCTGGACCTCCTTCCATCACCATCAGGTGTGTTAGAATGAGTATGCAACCGAGCTGGACAACTAACTGAAAACCTGTTTGGCCAGGAACTGGAAATGTGCTTGTATACAATAGAGCTAAGATCAGGCAGCACAGCACAATGGGTACAAACCTATAACACTACTACAAATGAACAGAGGATTTCTGTAGAACAGCGGCAGCAAATCAACATGAGTGAAGTATGTTAAAGGAAAACCACAGCTAATTCGGCAAATGTCAGACTATTAAAAAAAAATCAATACAATAATGTCAATACAGGTACAGCAAAAGGGAGGAAATGTATTAATTTATTACAAGGTAATTTTATGGTACAGTTTATGGAAGCCCCAACTAGAAATGATACCCTGCTGGACCTAGTTTTCTCTAACAATGCAGAGCTTATAACAAATGTGCAAATAAAAGAGAATCAGGTTAGCAGTGACCATAATATGATTTCAATTAATGTTAGCTGTAAACAAGATCATTACAAAGCACAAGGGGGCGCTCTTTGCGTCTGGAGGAAAAGAAGTTTAAGCTCCGGATAAGGAAGGGATTCTTCACTGTAAGGTCTGTAGAAATGTGGAATCGGCAAATACTATAGATTGCTTTAAAAGCTGGATGATTTCTAGAAGCACAGAATATATCTGGGAATTAAGGCTTTAAAGTAAAGATAACAGACTGTTGATCCAGAATAAATCTGACTGCCAATATTGTTTTTTCTCTGTTAGAGGAAAATGTACTAGCACAGACCACTGTTCAGCCTGCGAAGTGGGATGCAAAAATGGAGGGTGAGCACTTGTAGATGAGGTTGCCATTTCCTATTAGCATTATAGTACAACTTGAGAAAATCACCGACCAAACAACAGAACCCGGCCCCGCAAACCTTACTGATTGGTATGCAATATTGGACCGAAGACTGCAGTTCCCTTTTTCTCCACAAGATGGCGAGCTACGTTTATGGAGTAGAAGAAACAGGAAGTTCCGGGTGAGAGATCAGCTGGGCGGAAGTAGTGAAGAGACATTGCTGGAACTGGCACCTGATAAGGTGAT
>NC_092867.1:56952115-56953824 GCF_032062135.1 Pyxicephalus adspersus
AGAGGGGTGTAGAGTCAGTCAGTCAGGAGACGGAAATAAGGATAATCACTAAGGAAGAGGAACCTTCTCTGGATATAAGTTCAGGTGAGTAATAATCAATCAATAGGCCTCCAGGACCCCCAGTACTCTGTGTGGCTGCTTTACAGAGGTTCCAATTAGATTTACAGAAGTAACCTTGTAAGAATAATTTTGTAGTTCAGCACATCTCCAGTTGCAAACAGTCATAAAGCGGTCATGGTCATGTTTTTAAAGTGATCCAAGTCTGTGTTTTCCCCAAAAACTGGCACGTGTATTGTGACCCACCTTTCTCGTAATCCCCCAAAAACAGCTTGGTGGTTACTGAAAAGTGCTGGGTGGTGCACCCGACTAGAAGGGTCCGGGGAGAACAGTGTAAGTTGAGGCAACTGGAGAGGAAGCGAATGACACCATCATGAAATGTATTTATTATCCCACAGGTGGGGGTGCTGTGCAGAGTTACTCGAGGGAACATCTTGGTGTGTATTTCAGTTATGACACAGAAGATAAAGGCATCACACAGTATTCTCCAGCAGTAAACCATCTTAGTAGCCATATCCATCACAGACTGGGCTCTCCAAATAGATTGGAAGAATTCTCTAATCCTCAGAGATTGTCTAACGGGAATCCCCACTCATCTTCTGCTATAGACCCAACGTCACACCCAAGTGAGTATCCCATTCCGTGTTCGGAGTGCGGGAAATGTTTCATATGGAAAGGAGTCTGCACAAGTCAGGGTGTTTTCTCCTGCTCAGATTGCAGAAACTCGACTTGCAAACAGGACCTTCCTGTACAGGAGAAACAACGAAAACGTGAACGTCCTTTTTCCTGTTCAGAGTGTGGCAAATGTTTTATTCAGAAAGGCGACCTACTTCGACATCAAAGAATTCACACCGGCGATCGTCCTTTTTCATGTTCACAATGTGGTAAGCGTTTCACTCAGAAAGGAGACCTCCTGAGACATCAGAGAATCCACACAGGTGATCGTCCCTTTTCATGTTCAGAGTGCGGGAAATCTTACATTCAGAAAGGAAATCTTCTCAGACACCAGAAAATGCACACGGGAAAACGTCCTTTTTCGTGTTCACAGTGCGGGAAATCTTTCATTGAGAAAGGAGACCTTCTGAGACACCAGGGAAGTCACACAGGCGAGCATCGTTTCTCATGTTCTGAGTGCGGAAAGAGTTTCCCGTGGAAGACGTATCTTCTTAGACACCAGAGGATACACACGGGTGAACGTCCTTTTTCATGTTCCGAGTGCGGGAAACGGTTCCTTCAGAAAAGGGATCTTCTTAGACACCAGAAGAAACACTGCACCAGCGTCATTACTGGAAACGATTTGCACTGAAGACACCTCGAAGTATGAAGACATTTCATAGATATTTATATAAAGAGAGAGCTGACACATATGATAAATGTTGCACTTTCTATTTTTTTAATCCCTCAAAATAAAATAAAATGGAACCCCAATGTTGGGTACAATGCAATTCTCCAAATATTACACTGGTCAACAAACATTTTCTTGCTAAACAGATTAAAGTCATTTTAGGTTAAGTTTGATGCACAGATTACAAATATGGTATCTCGTTTTTGCCAGATTGGCTCTAGTTTTTGAAATATTGACCTCAATAATAACCTCATAGAAAACTGATGAAACATGAAAATTAGGCAAAATTAAACTACCGTATTTTTCG
>NC_092867.1:56954618-56955123 GCF_032062135.1 Pyxicephalus adspersus
ATCGCTATATAGTGTACCATTATGCTCATAGTAGCACCCAAATTTTTAAAGTTTAAGAGCACTTTTTGTACCAGTTCCTCATAATTTTGAGCTTTATGGTTACCCAAGACGTTGACATAGCTGTGCCAGGCAGAAGCTTCAGTATCAGCTATGTAACTTGTGAAATTTGAATCATTTATCAGTTTCCGAATCTGGGGTCCATCAAAGATTCCTGCTTTTAATTTTTCAGTACTCAATCCAGGGAAGAATCTAGAAATGTATTTGATGCAATCACCGTCCTTGTTCAGAGCTCTAACAAATTTCTTAATTAATCCCAACTCCCTTCCTATCCCGCTGATTGACACGGCACAGGCTTGTATACCTGTTTTGTGGCGCCAGAGACCCCTACTATCTCACAATGTGTAGTGAACGGAGAATGAATTTTTCTTTGTCAACCATTGGCTCGTTAATGATGTTTGCTGCACCTTTTTTCATGTTTCCCCTTGGAGGCCATGTCACTTTTTTC
>NC_092867.1:56957788-56984746 GCF_032062135.1 Pyxicephalus adspersus
CCCATCTATTTTTAGTTATAGAGTAGCAGACAAATTTTATTCACAACTGGTTCTTCCCTCAATGAAGTGTGATGCTGATGTGGTGGATGGCATTTGAGACAAACCTAAAACATTGTAGAAAAATGTAAAGGCTGCAGTTCTTCTAGTTTCCATAAGGTGGCAACCTCCCTTATAGGTGTGACAGAATGCAGGAAGACTCTATTGTGCCTACAGACAGGAAGTTACGAGTGAGAGGAAAATTGGGAGGAAGTAGAGAGGAGACATTGCTGGAACTGGCAGCAATGGGGGTAATATTGTATTTTTTTATATTTACGCGCAGTAACCTTTTGTCATGTCCAACCTCTTCTCCATAGATATTGTGAAATATTTTATCTTCAGCAGATAGACATATATCATATAATATCAATATTTAGATTGATTTTATTGGTATCAAGAGCTTTGACATATGCCGCAGTACTGTACAGAGAGTCATTCGTATCAGTCTCTGTACCATAGTAGTTGACAATTGTCCCCCATGCTCACACACTTATATTATGCATTTATAGCTTTGACTGCAGACAACCAATGAATGAATGACATCCAGAAGCCATCCCAATCTTCAATTCCATTCTCTGACAGCTGAATGGAATAGCTACAGGGTTCTAGAAATTGCCAACAAGATCGCTGAACAACAGATGTCATGACGGAGGACCACCAGACCCTCACATCACTGGGTAAGAGGAGACTTTATTGTAAGGGAGAGAGCAGTACGGAGGGTCCACCTAGATCCCCCATCATCTGATAAACACATAGAGACAATGTATTCAGTCAGTGTGTGTGTTTCCTACAGATGGATCCAGTAATGGGAACCAACCAGAGAGATGTCCCCGTCCTCTGTATTCCCGGGATTCCACTCAGGAAGATCAGGAGTTCCCTCACCATCGTCAGGTAGAAGGACTTAAGGGTTCCTTAAACCCACAACATAGATGTCACTGTCCCTGGGATTCCATACAAGAGACAATTCCTTACCATCATGCGGTAGATGTATGGAGGTTACTCTTTTATGTGGTCTCAGCATATTTCTCCTGACTTTTTAAAGTCTTCTTCTTTTTGTTCAGCTTGAAGAACAGATGTTTGTGAAAGTTGAAGTGAAAGAGGAAGAAGAAGAGGTCTGTTTGATGGAATATCCACAGTCTAAGAAGGAAGTTAGGATTACTGCATCAATTAAACAGGAGCAACTAGCTATAGGGATCCACACAGGTGAGACTTCAACATTCACTTACTGAAATTATTTTGTTATCAGTTGGTGATTGAACATCTGGAGACCTTCGCATCATCAGGTCATAAAATATGGGGGACTTTTTTTTTTTTAATTGACCTTGTAACCTACTAAAATTATTTAAAAACACTGTGCCTGTAATAAAAAAAGTAAATAATTGTCCTGTTGATCATGCTTTGAGGAGAAAACACCCAGTAGATGTGTCTTCAGAATCCAACACTTTTGGAAAGGTCCTTTTCTTGGTTCCCTGTTGTTCTCACCTGTTATTTATGCTAATCTTCACTTCACTGCTGTGTGCTTTAGTGACGTATAGGTTGGCAGTAGGATTCGTACTTTTGGAAATGTTAATTTATATTGTGAGGGGTTACGCTCAGGATCGCCTTTGCTGGGGTCAAAGGACACTTGTCTGGTTCATCCAGCTCAGATCACACACCAAGGTATCAGCCTTAAGCTGGCTTGCAGCCAGGTTTATTGAAGGTTGCAGATAAAATAACTAAACAGCTAAAGAAAACTATGCCTATCCGGCACTTACTATACATCAAGACATGCCTGTCTTTCAGCCGGAGGGCTTCTCCCTGTCAGTTCAAAACCAAGCTTTCAGCATGCTTTTACTCACTTTTGAGCTCACTCACTCAGACCGACTTTCTGAGTCTCTCAGCCGAGCTCCCTCACAGACCGACTGTCTGTGTCTCCACCAGAGCTCACTCACACAGTCCACCTGTCTGTGTCTCCAAACAGAGCTCTCTCACACAGTCCACCTGTCTGTGTCTCCAAACAGAGCTCTCTCACTCAGTCCACCTGTCTGTGTCTCCAAACAGAGCTCAACTCCCACAGACCCCTGTCTGTGTCTCCAAACAGAGCTGAATTCACACAGACCCCTGTCTTCGGTTTGTAAGTGTGTTTCTAGCCTCTAATAAATTATTTAGCATAATTCCAATCCTTTGTCTCTGGTCATTATTATAATCATCAGTGAATACACTTAAACAGCACTGCACATCAGATAGACATGGCACCGTCCAATCATACTTTGTATAGAAACATAAAAGGACCAATCCCAAATGATCTTACAATGTATGTGGTGGCGGAGAGGTGGGAGGAGCTCTTGATCTGTTTCGGGAGATTAGAAGAATACATTGTCTATAGAGCTTCATAGCGTCTTAGACTTAGACTTAGCCAAGAGCATTTTATTACACACAGTATTTATATAGCGCCCCCTGACAGATGACATGATGATCTTGTTACAATGGCCCCCGATGGTGGTGGCGGGGTTGGATATATTGGACCACAACTGAACAGTCGGTTCCTGAAGGTGATGGGAAAGAGGAAAACACAGATTGGTGTATGGATCTCAAAGACTCTGACAACGGTCTCTGACTAATACTGCGGGCCTTGTGGGATGTTACTGGTATGCAGTGGTTAGTAGCCACCAAAACTGTTCTAAAGACGTTAAACCCCAAACCAGTGCTCACATCCCACCAGCTGTATGTAGATGGAGTTGATCCACGACACTGATTATCCCATATGTGAAGTTAACAACTAGACATTAACCCATGGTGGTATTTGGAAAACACTCGAATAAGGAGTTCGGCGTAAAAACACTGAGTTTTTCTGATATCAGATGGTCCCCAGCTTCTAAAACCATTAAACATATAATATATGTTTAAAGATTAATGATAGGAGTCAGGAGGTTCTGCCATGGAACAGAATGACAGAGATTGTAAGCTTGTCTTGTTTTAACCCAACAATAAATGGTGATCACCAGTATGAAAGATACGTTTGAACTCAAACCTCAAAGAACTGTTGTTTGAATATAACATGAAGGCTGCAGTTCCCCAATTCCCCATAAGATGGTGATCTCACTTAGATTGAGTAGAACACAAATACGTGAAGTCTCTATCGGACATTTAGACAGGAAGTTCCGGGTGAGATGTTAACTGAGAGGAAGTAGAGGGGAGACATTGCTGGAACTGGCAGCAGAGGAGGTAATAAGATAATACTTAATATTTATGCCCAGTAACCCGGTGTCATGTTTGTTTTTCTTTTCGTTCCTTTATAGCTTCTGTGATGAATTTATTCCAGCAGATGCTGCCACACACTTTTAATATAAAGATTATCACTGACATATACTGCAGTGCTGTACAGAGAACACTGAGCCAGTCCCATCAGTCTCTGTACAGAGGAGCTGACACTCTAAAGTCCCCCCACAGTCACACACTATTATTATACATTTATATAGCTCTGACTGGGAGTGCGCATGCGCTGCCGTCCATGCCGGTTGCTTCCTAGAAGGCTCGGCGCTCCCCGGATCCCCTAACCCTAGCATCATTCAGCAACCACGATACCTCCCAAGATGGCGGCGGCCCGGGAGACACGTGTGGATGAGGGTCCTGCGGGGATGGGGAGAGAGAGCGCTTCTCCCAAAGGTAGGAGCCGGGAATCTGCAGACAGTGGGTGGGAGAGGAGTTATTCTCAATCCCCTCCGGCTGCCAGCCAAGACATGCAGGATGTTCCCAGCCCCCATCAATCTCAGCACTCCCCCTCCCCAGAGCCCTCGCCTGCTGCACAAAGTTCTTCATGCATGCAGGGATAGGATTTTAGGTCTCTCAGCCCTAATATACCACATTATGATACTGGCTCCAAATTCAAGGTGCTAATGCAGGAGCCCCCTGCTTGCTCAACCCCCTCCGACCTCCCAGAAGCAGAGAACAGGCTTTATTTAAACTTGGCTGATCTTTTGCAGACCGAGCTGGCAAAAGTTACAGAGACAATCACCTTGGAACTACGACAAGATTTAGAGTACTTGGGTCCTAGAATTGATATTTTTGAGAAAAAAGTGGATGAAACGGTGTCCCGTGTTAACCAGAATTCCAAGGAGATCTTGCTTTTACACGACCAGATTGATGACCTGCAGCTTAAGCTTGATGACCTGGAAAATAGATCCCGCAGAAATAATTTTAGCATCAGGGGCCTCCCTGAATCAGTAAAAGATGTTACAGAGCCGGTGAGGGGCTTCCTACACAATCTCCTGCCTGATTTGCCAGAGTCCCATTTATTGCTTGATAGGGCACATAGAGGTCTGGTGGCCCCCAGACAAGATGGCCCACCCAGGGATGTGATTGTCAAACCTCACTACTTTACCACCACGGAAGCGCTACTGAAAGTGACCAGGGGCCTGGCCTTGGTTGAGATGGAAGGTCACCCCATACAAATTTTCAACGCCATTCACTATCCAACTTAGGAGAGCCATTAAACCTATACTGCAAGTTTTGATTGACCACAAGATTAAATACAGGTGGGCCTTCCCTTTGAAATTGATTTTCCAACTGCAGGGGAAAAGTTTTTCCTTCTCCTCTTTTGCCGAGGGTGAACAGCTCCTCCGAGACCTGGACCTACTCCAGAGAGCAGATGTCCAGCCTACCCCAGGCAGGGAAGTTTCGGCATCCCTGTATCCGCTTTGGAATAAAGCCAAAACAGCTGGGAAACGTCCACAGAAAATACCTTGAAAATTTATGCTGGACGCGATCCTCCGAAAAAAAGTCATAGTCTCTCACTTTTATTGAGAAAATATGTCCTAGTTGACAGCTGGAGGGAAATGAACCCATCGGTTAGGGACTACACCTATTTTTCGGCTGCCCATGACCGGTACTCCCGTATCGATCATGGCTGTGTCCAGTCCCATATGCTCCCCAACTTTCTTGGGGCCTGAATTTTGTCGACTCCTTGGTCGGATCATGACCCCCTGGCTTTATACTTGACTGGCTTTAGCAGACCTCAACCCGGGTTTCGTTGGAGATTTAATGAGAGCTTTATTTCTGATACTTTGGCAAAAGGGGAAATAGAATCCTTGTTAAGTGGCTATTTTCAGATTAATGTTGCGAGTGCTACATCCCCAGCTATTAATTGGGAGGCTCACAAAGCTTACATTAGGGGTGAGTTGATTAAAATGGGAGCCGCACGCAAAAGGCCTCACAACAAATTGATCGATACCTGTCTCCAGGATTATCATAACTTACAGCTGCAACACAAGACAGCTCCCCACTTAGTGTTGAAGGCCCAGCTAGAGGCAAAACGCACCGAACTTAATTTGTTGCTAACTACCAGAGCAGAAAAAACACTGCGCTGGTCAAGGTTCTCCTTTGAATGGACTTTGGCACCCACTTCACTAACCTGTACGACTCTCCAGAAGCAAGGATATCGCTAGGGGGATTCTTTTCTAAAGCTATCCAAATTACGAGGGGGCCCAGGCAGGGATGTCCTCCCTCCCCACTTTTGTTTGCCCTAGCAATTGAACCTAGCTATACAAGCGGACTCTAATATTCAGGGAATTAGTTGTGGTCGGGCTGAACACAAATGTGGACTCTTTGCTGACGATATCTTAATGTTTATCACCTCCCCAATCACGACCTTACCTAACCTAATGAAACTCCTGGATGAAGTTGCATTGTGCTCAGGCCTGAGGGTTAATAAAACTAAGTCTCACGCTCTCAACATATATCTCCCCACTAGGACGGTGTCAGTGATCCATCATAGGGATTCCATCCAATACCTGGGTATTCAGTTGAGCCCCGCATACAATAGCCTCTACTGGTATAGTTACCTCTGCTTAAAAAAGTCTACGCAGATATCCGGAGGTGGTCCTTGTCTCCCCTGTCGTGGCTGGGGCGGATCGCGGCCATTAAAATGAACCTACTCCCTAGATTGCTCTATTTATTTCGCACTCTCCCAATACAGGTCCCCATGAGAGAGATTTCACTCCTTCAGTCTAGAATAATGCAGTTTATATGGGCAGGAAAGAAGGCCAGAATTAATAAAGACACGTTGCTAGCCCCTAAACGCATGGGGGGTTGGGAGCCCCACATCTGAAATACTACTATGTGGCAGCGCAAGTGGCACAAGTCTCATTAAGTACCTTGCAGGGCGCTAGACCCCAATGGGTTGAGATTGAGAACCAGGACGGTTTCTTGGGATCTATAGATTCCCTTATGTGGCGGAGAAAAAACACAAGAGGCTATGGAAAATGTCCGGCCCTATCTCATTCTATTCAGTTATGGGACAAATTTAGTTACCATCCGAAGCTTTCTTCCCATCATAAACCATTGACCCTACTCTGGAATAATCCGGACTTTCCACCAGGACTAAGTCCGGCGAATTTTTAACTGGTGGATCTCTAATGGTTTTAGACGGGTGAAAGACTTGATAGATGTTCGAGCAGTGCTTACATGGGACCACTTGTCCACTCAATTTGAAATCCCTTCAACAGAATATTTCCGTTATAGACAATTGTACTCATTTATCAACAAGATAATCAGAGAGGCCCCAAGACCCATGCGCTGTTCGCCGTTCTAAAGCACATGCTCTTCAATAGCCTCCACCAAAGGGCAAATTACTGTTATTTATTCGGTTTTAGTTGCCCAGGACAGTAAACTGCAATATATGAAAGACTGGGAGTGCGATTCGGGTATCACATGGGATTTGGAAGAGTGGTGGGACATGATATACGCCCTTTCTAAAGTCTCCCTGAACTCTGCGGTGGTGGAAGCTAACTATAAAGTGGCGCTTAGATGGTATCTCCCGCCGGCTAGATTAGCAAAAATGTTTCCTTCAGTCTCGCCTTTATGTTTCCGAGGATGTGGGTCCAGGGGTTCCATGGTGCATATGTGGTGGTCTTGTCCGATTGTTAGGACATTTTGGGACGAAGTATTTAAATTGATTTCAAGAATCGTACAGCAGGAAATTAGTAGCTCTGTGGAAGCCGCCCTGTTTAACAAAATTGTGGTAATTTTACCGAAACCCACAAAGAAACTGATTAGATTGATATTATTGGCGGGCAGAATTGCTTTAGCTAAAGCATGGAAGTCACCCCTGATATCCCTGGACCCCTTTGTAACCAAACTGAACTGGATCATGGTGAACGATAGACTTACCCATACCTTAAAGAACTCCCTGGACAAATTTGAAGATATATGGGAACCGTGGATTTCTTTTAATAGCTCATAGTCATTGATCTAAGGAAAATTATCTTTCAGTACGGTATTTTGATTAAGTTGGTCTTTCGAACTTCCTCCACCTTTCCTTCCCCCTATTCTTTCCTTTCCTTACTCCCTTTATCTTTTTTTCCTTTATGTATGTCTGTTATTTGTTTGGTTGTATGGTTAAGAAACTAGATACAATGCTGCAATGCTTATTCACAATTTCCGACTGTTCGTGGTTTTTACCTGGATATGTGGGTGTTTTTTATTACGATGTCTTTTTCTTATATTGCACTGTGATGTGGTGGACAACTTTGCCTGGGTAATACAAGCATTGTACGTGAAGTTAAATGTATGTTCACATTCAAAATGACCATACTGTTTGTTCTCATGTTATTGTTACTGTTTTGTTTCCCATTATTTTGTTATGAGAAAAACCCTAAAAAAATTATTAAAATATATAGCTCTGACATATACCGCAGTGCTGTACAGAGAACACTGAGCCAGTCCCATCAGTCTCTGTACAGAGGAGCTGACACTCTAATGCCCGTCTCTGTACAGAGGAGCTGACACTCTAATGCCCCCCCACAGTCACACACTATTATTATACTTTTATATAGCTCTGACATATACCGTAGTGATGTGAGGAGGATTCTAGGAATTTTCGACTTCTCTGTAGATATTTCCTAGAATAAAGGGTACGTACAATAATGTTGTATCATTGTGACTGTATCATTGTGTGTGTCAGATTCCTATAGGGTGTCAGGATGTCACTGTCAACTTCTCCATGGAGGATTGGGAGTATTTAGAAGGACACAGGGATCTCTACAAGGACGTCATGATGGAGGACCACCAGACCCTCACATCACCGGGTAAGAGGAGACTTTATTGTAAAGGAGAGAGCAGTACGGAGGATAGATCCCCATCATCTGATAAACACATAGAGACAATGTATTCAGTCAGTGTGTGTGTTTCCTACAGATGGATCCAGTAACGGGAACCCACCAGATAGATGTCCCCGTCCTCTGTATTCCCGGGATTCCACACAGGAAGATCAGGAGATCCCTCACCATCATCAGGTGGGTGGGTAGAACACAGGTGTCTCTGTTAATTTACTCCTCTATATAGTGTTAATCTATTGGTATTTTAACTTTCTGTCATTTTCTATCATTGTGTTGGTTTAGGATGAAGAACAAATGTATGTAAAAGTTGAAGTTAAAGAGGAAGAAGAAGAGGTTTGTGTGATGGGTTATCAGCAGTCTGAGGAGGAGTATGAAAACATGGAGACAGTTAAACAGGAAGAATCTTCTTTAGGTATCATTATACATGAGTAATGAACAATAAATACAGAAACAGTTCATATATATGGAGATGACCTACAGCTTCCCCTAAAATAAATAAATCTGCCCTCCAGCCTTCTATTTACTGACTGAAATGTCTTTTTTTAGTTTTACTTCCCATAATATATGTTAGAAGCTGCAGCAATTAGAAAGAGCTGGCCACAAACTGGAGGAGGTCCAGCATTATCTACCTCCTCCCTCTCCATCCTTCCTGTCCCTAACCTGGCTATTCATTCATTGGATTTGAGTTCTTTCAATCATGGTGGCTTATCATGACATGTGAGCATTACCTCAGGTACTCAGCATAAAGAGCTCTCACTCCCCATATCAGATCATTGTGATATTTGCATAACTTCTCCTAATTGTCCAAAGCTATATGAACCTTCGCATCATCAGGTAGGATGATCTCTATAAGGACATCAAGATTGAGAACCAGTCATTGCCTCGTCTAAATAGATATGAAAGAAATTGTATTTTTCAAGCAACCCTGTCAAATAACTAAATATTCCTGAAGATAACTAAAGAAAGTGAATATCTACTTCTCCTTCCACCCACTCGGTTTGTCACTGCAAAGGACTTCCTGCTTGAAGAGTCTTCAGAAACCAACATCTCCTTAGGTGTCTCCCGAAGTCTCAATCTTCTGGTCTCCTGGTGCTTTCAGGGGTTCCTTCCACCAAACTCCATATCACTATTGTGTCCTTGGGATATGTGATGGTTTGCAGTCGGAAACTACTGAGCATAAGAAGGGACCAGGAGATCGACCCTTCCTGAAATTTCAGTTTTAGTCTCTATTAAATAGTATTAGTAACTCAGAGCAGTAAGGGAGGTCCACCTCGATCCCCCCAAAGAAACACATAGAGACAGATGTATTAAGTCAGTGTGTGTGTTTCCAGCAGATGGATCCAGGAAAGTACAAAAGAGTAGTCCCCGTTCTCTGTATTCCCGGGATTCTACACAGGAAGGTGACAGCACTCCTCCCCATGATGATGCAGATGAGACTGAAGGTCCCATAAACCTACCAGAGAGATGTCCCTGGGATTCATCTCAGGAAGATTATAGTCCATCTCTCCATGATCAGGTAAGTGGTTAGAAGATAAACGTGACTCCAAATTGTATAAGATTTTACTTGTTTTGATGTTATTTTTTTATCACTCTATTGGTTTAGCAGGAAGGACAGACGTATTTGAAAGTTGAGGTTAAAGAGGAGGAAGAAGAGATGTCTGTGATGGGTTATCAGCGATCTACAGAGGAGGATGGAGTGACAATAAAAGGAGAGAAAGTTTCCTTAGATATCAGCACAGGTGAGCATTGAGCACTAATGAGGGACTGTTTTGGTTTATGGAATATATGTTATGATTTAAGATGTATGTAGACCTTCACAACAATTTATGATGCAGAATTGTCCTCCTCCTGTCGCCCCACTAAAACTCGCAACAAGCAAATTCTCCATAAGGAAAATAGTAAATTACCGCATCTTCTGCTGTCTGTGCCAACAAACAACACCCAGCTGAAGAGAACTTAAGGGCTGAAGTTCAACCCATGTGGAAGTGTTAATCTTCTGGTCTTCCATTGCATCCATTAGTCATCAATGCTGACCTCCATATCACTGCTGTGTCCTGAGTGGGGGTCAGCAGGGAGAACTGCAAAGTTCAACCAGGGACAAAGAGAATTGGTAGTGTCTCTTCCGCAGCGTAGCATCAGGCAGTGGGAAGGGTATAGATTCCCCTTAAAGAGAGAGCAAGTTTTAGGATTTTTACTCAGGCGCCATGTTTGTATTTGAAAAGCATAGAGGGTCCACCTAGATACCCCACTATCTGATAACACAGGCAGACCATGTATTCATTTAGTGCGTATGTTTCCTACAGATAGATTGAGTCCTGAGAGATGTTCCAGTCCTGGCTATTACCAGGATTCCGTACAAGAAGATCATGAAATCCCTCAGGTAGGTAATGCAAAGTGACTCCAGACTGTATGTCCTTTTATTCTTCTCTGTAGTCTCATGCTGTTGGTGCTCACATTCTGACTTTATTTTCTATTACCTTGTTGGTTGAGGATGAAGAACCAATGTATATAAAAGTTGAAGTTAAAGATGAAGAAGATGAGACCTCTATGATGGACTGTCAGCAGTCTATGAATAAGGCTGGGATGATGGATATAATAAAAGGGAAGGAACAAGGTAGCATGACAGGTGAGCTACAAACACCTAATCCAGAATCCTTTTAGATATAGGCATTGATTATTAAGGAAGATCACATCAGAAGGTGAGATGATAACTACAAGGAACTCATGTACAGCCAACCCTTATATAAAGATATATAAATCTATTTGTCTCCAACAGGTGTGCAGGGCCCATCGGGGGGACATCTAGGTCTACCTCCGGATAAAGGCACCACTCAGGTTTCTTCCGGAATCAACCTTCCAACAATTATCGCTCACAGAGTTGACACTCCTCTTAGATCATTGGCTTCCTCTCATCCTCAAGGGTCCGATAAAAAGTTCCGTACTGTTTTCAGACCAATCTTTCCCAAACCTTACAGTGTGAGTACATCCTCGGATCCACCTAAGCCAGAGGCATCACTTTCTGTTAATGCAGACGGAAATTATAAAAAGTTCCTTTGCTCTAAACTCAAACAGTCTTCTAAACCAGAATTAAATTCTGTCATAGAACAAAAGACACATGTGTACGGTCGTCCTTTCTCTTGTACATTTTGCGGGAAAGGTTTCACACGAGGACAAGACCTCCTTAGACATGAGAGAAGTCACACGGGTGAGCGTCCTTTTCAGTGTACAGAATGTGGGAAAAGTTTTACTCAAAAAGGAGATCTTCTTAGGCACCAGAAAATTCATACAGGGGAGCGGCCTTTTTCCTGTTCAGAGTGCGGGAAATCCTACGTCCAGAAAGTCAACCTTCTCAAGCACCAGAAAACACACATGGAGAAACCTCCTATGGCATGTTCGGAGTGCGGGGAATGTTTTTTCGAGAAAAGAGACCTTCTTCGGCACCAGCGGAATCACTCTGGCGAGCGTACTTTTTCATGCACAGAGTGCGGCAAAAATTTCAGCGAGAAAGGAAAACTTGTTGTACACCAGAGAATTCACACGGGTGAACGACCATTTTCATGTCTGGACTGCGGAAAAAGTTTTATTCGCAAAGCGGATCTGATTTCCCACCAAAGAAGTCACACTGGAGAGCGTCCTTTTCAGTGTACAGACTGTGGTAAAGGTTTTATTCATAAAGGTGATCTTCTAAGACACCAGAAAATTCACAGGGGGGAGCACCCCTATTCCTGTGCAGAATGTGGGAAATCTTATGTTCAGAAAGGACACCTCCTTATCCACCAGAGGAGCCACACGGGTGAGCGTCCTTTTTCTTGTCTCGAGTGTGGAAAAAGTTTTGCCGATGTGGGACTCCTTCATAGACATGAGAAAATTCACACAGGTGAACGTCCTTTTACCTGTACTGAGTGTGGGAAAAGTTTTAATCAAAAAGGAATCCTTGTTAGACACCTGAGAGTTCACAAGAGCAAATGAACTAATTGACGTGTGCAGTTCGGGTCACTGAGCAAACATCTTCACTGGAAATGTCTTGTACTGAAGTCCAACACATCTGAAATGTTCACAAGTGTGTGGTAGGATTTTATCTCTGTGGGACAATTTCCTGATAAGAATGAGGACATTTACTTTGTAACAGTGTCTTTATTTTATAATGGGCAGCTATGGATTCACTTGTGCACTTATGTGAGCTTGTTCTTCGGCCTAAATAAAATCCTCTGCGTATTTAAAAGCCTTTGCTTGTCATTATTATTCTCCCTTCACTGTCCATTACACAGCGAGGCCTATACATAATAAAGGAATTACACAGGCCACACATTGCATGTGTAAGAGAACCCTTCTCCGGTGACCCCAAGCCAGTCTAAGTCCAATGAGACGGAGGAGGGAGGTCCATATAGAGTGGGGCAGCTCTATAGAAGTCTAGGAGCCATTCATGGGAAAAGGTTATGAGTGAGGAAGTCACTAGTGAGGAGAGGGCAGCTGGAGGTGTATTTATTAGGTAAGAAATGTATGTCGGACACACCAGAAGGCGCAGAGAGATTGGATAGGAGTGGATCAGGTCTGAAATGTAGGTAGGATTTAAAAGGGGGAATGGAGAGGACAGCTAAAGGGGTATTTGTTTATCAGATCAGAGATGTAGGTGGGACTTAACAGGAAAAGTAGAGAGGGTAGTTAGGGGGATGTATTAATATATGAGGTCATAAATGTATGTGGGACTAAAATAGAGGTTTGGAGGGTGACTGGGGGGGAATATTTGCATACAGAGTGAGGTGAAAAGAGCAAACGATCAACCCTCTAGAAATGCTGATGGACAGGAGATGGAAAGGATGGGTTACCATTTAAGGAGATTTGGAAGGAGCAGTTGGATACATAGCAAATATAGGTGGGGAAAAAGACAACAGATCAAATGAACCCTTTGGTGAAAGATACAAAAATTGTATTTGGTGAAACAGTTGGATAAATGGGAAGGTGAACCAAGAGAAGGTAGTGTAACCCAGTGCTCAACCCAGAAATTTTTGTAAGCTGGGTGGGAAGAATATCTAGGCGGGTGGAAGCCCCGGAGTTGTGACCCAACTCATCAGTAACCACCCAAAAGTTTTCGGTGGTTGCCGAAAAGTGCCGGGTGGTGCGCCCAGCTAAAAGGGTCTGGGGGGAACACTGGTAACCGATGCAAAAAAAAAAGTGTAGGATTTGGAGTAGAAGAGTGATTAGTAGTGTCAAAAGCAGATGAAAGAGAGACTAAAAAGCTGCCTTGTGACTTTCAGGAGGATATTGGCCACCTTTGTAGGAGCTGTCTCAGTTGAGTGTGCAGATTGGAAGTGGGTTGGAGTTCAGATCTTGGTTGATCTATTCTAAGAAAAGGTGCTGAGGTAGTTTGTAGCTAGAAAGTAGGAGTCTAAAGAGGGTTCCTTCAGATTTTGGAGTACAAGTTTGTGGTTGGAACAGGTTAGTAGATGCAGGGCCAAGTTAGAGGCTTGGGTACAGAATAAATTGGGTCCAGTGGACAGAGATGATGTGAAAAGAGAGAAAACCCGTAGGAGGTGAGGGATGGAATGGGGATGGAATTCCAATGGAAAGGGTTGGAATGGTGCATTGAGCCGAGACATCACTTCTGATTTTGGTAATTGTATCTTTGAATTAGGTGGCTATGTCTTGGATCAGTGAAGGAAGATAGTTTGAGAATAGCGTTTGCTTGAGACTATGAAGGTCTATCTGCCATTGACCTGGTCTGGGAGGGAGGAAACAAGAGCAGGAGCTAGAAAAGTTGAAGGTGAAAAGGTTGTGGAGGTGGGTGAGAATACAAATTTTGGAGAAGACAAGATCATAACTATAGTCGGCACGATGTATGGGACCGTGTTTTCCATGTAATAGAGAGCTGCTGTATTTACTATTATTTTATATTATTATTTTTATTTATTATTATTAATAAACAGGATTAATATAGCACCAACATATTACACAGCGCTGTATTTATGAGAATTGTCGTGTATCACAGGCTCAATAGAGAGTGTAGGCTGTAATAAAAATCCACCGGGGGGGGGGGTGGACCAGCAGGTACAGGTATATTCTAGCACTGCAGAGCCATGTTACACAGACCCACAATATACTTGAACTGAATATTTTAACCTACGAGAAGCCTCTTGTCCGACCTTAAGTAATTTTTTGTAATAATTTTTGCAGCCTTTAAGTTTTATTGTGTTTGTGACCCATCTCCAAACTCCTGTGTCCTCCTCCTATGTCCCACATACATTTCTGATCTAATCAGAAAAGTCAAAAATTGGGAAGCTCTTCTATCAACTAAAACTAAGAATAGGTTGTACATTGGGATGAGTGACCTGTGCAGCTCTTCAGGTACTAAATAGGGCCTGTTACTGCAAAATAATGTAACCTGCCATAGCTGACCTGGTTCTATAATACTGTATATAACTTGCCTTGTTGGTGTTCTGATCCTCTTCCTTTAATACTATAATACTTTACGGGGAAGAATGCATTTCTCCCGTTCCTCACAAGGTGGTAATATCACTTTATACCAGTAGGAACTTATTTACAGGAAGTCTCTATGGAAACTAGACAGGAAGTTCCGGGTTAGAGGGAGCAGATGGGGAGACATTGCTGGAACTGGCAGCAGAGGAGGTGATAAAATTTTAATTTATACTTACACCTGGTTACCCTCTGATTCTACATGGAGGAGTGGGAGTATTTAGGAGGACACAAGAATCTGTACAGGGACACCATGATGGAGGACCACCAGACCCTCACTTTACTGGGTAAGAGGAGACTTTATTGTAAAGGAGAGAGCAGTACGGAGGATAGATCCCCCATCATCTGATAACCACATTATTAGACAATGTATTCAGTCAGTGTGTGTGTTTCCTACAGATGGATCCAATAACGGGAACCCACCAGAGAGATGTCCCCATCCTCTGTATTCCCGGGATTCCAAACAGGAAGATCAGGAGATCCGTCAGCATCATCAGGTAGATGGATAGAATGCCACGCGATTTCAGACTTTGAGAGTTCAGCCTCCTATGTTATCTATTGTAAAGGTGTTATTTTCTATCACTCTCTTGGCATAGAATGAAGAACAGACTGATAAAAACGTTAAGATTAAAGAGGAAGAAGAAGAGGCATCAGTGATAGATTACCAGCAGACTATGAAGAAGGGTGGGATGCTGGAGACCATTAAAAATGAAGAATTCCCAGATATCCACCCATGTAAGTAATTAACAGTAAATACAGAACATTTCAAGGTATATGGATTGGTGAGTGAGGATCAGTAGAGCTTCACATCATAAGGTGGGATGATCTCTAGAAGGATATAGTCATATCACCTACCTCTCTTTCTGCCTATAGCACTGAATGTTGCTGCTCTATAGAAGTTTCTGCAAAAACAAACATTTTCAGGATTGTCCATCTCTATGTTTCCTCTGTACCTCACGCTGATCTTCACGTCACTCCTTTGTTCTGTAGTAATGTTGAGGTTGAAGTGAGCTATGCAGGAGATCAGTAAGGAGAAGAAAGTAAATACCTGCTTTTCCTGCCACCCACTCGGTCTATCACTGCAGAGGACTGCCTAGGTGAAGAATCTTTAGACACCAACATCTCCTTAAGTGTCTCCCGTAATCTCAATTTCCTGGTCTCCTGCTGTTCTCAGCGGTTCCTTCCACCGATCTCCGCTTCCCTATTGTGTCCTACAGACATGACGGTTTGTAAAGGGGAACTGCGTATCAAAGGAAGGGACCCAGAGATCGATTCTTCCTGAAACTTCAGTTTCAATCTTTTCAAAGTAGTATCAGAAACACAGAGAGCAGTACGGAGGGTCCACCTAGATCCCCCATCCTCTGATAAACACATAGAGACAATGTATTCAGTCAGTGTGTGTGTTTCCTACAGATGGATCAAGTAACAGGAACCCACCAGAGAGATGTCTCCGTCCTTGGGATTCCACACAGGCGGATCAGAAGATCCTTCACCATCATCAGGTAGGTAGACTTGAAAGCCCCATAAACCCACCAGAGAAATCTTCTGAATTTCCAGGATTCTGCACAGTAAGGTCACACCATCTTTCACCATCACCTGGGAGGTGGGTAAGACAGATAAGTGATTTTACTCTTCTATGATGTCTCAGCCCATTGGTCCTCACATGTTACAGCTGATATTTTTTATCATCTGGTTGGTTTAGGATGAAGAACCAATGTATATAAAAGTTGAAATTAAAGAAGAAGATGAGACATCTTCGGAAGAGGTTGGGGTGATGGTGACATTAAAACGGGAGGAATCTTCCCAAGATCTCTGCACAGGTAAGCAATAGACACTAAATACAGAAACTATTTATTTATGTTGCTTGGGATTGAAGATGTTTGAACTTCACACAATTTGGTAAAGAAGTCATGATAAAGAACCAGACAGGCGAGAGGGTTATTGTATAGCAGAGTTGTTGGTTGGTGAAGCTCTGGTTGCATTGTTGTCCATGTTTGAGTCCAGGATTGTTGTGGTGACACTCCATGGGTCTTTGATACTGTGGGCTCAACGCTGGAGGTTTAAATGATGTTTGGCAGCATTCAGCCCCGAAAGATGACCAATGTTGGACTATAGACCTGTGAATCCAGACATGGAGAAGTATTTCTTTGAGGGCTTTTTTTAGATAGGGGAAAAAAAGATCAGTAACGTATCTGACACATAGCTCAATATGCATATCACTGTGGTGGAGGTGTGTTTCATAATAATATGTCTAACATAAAAAGGCATGGCAGTAATATAAAACGATTTCTCCCCAACAGGTGGTTGGGACTTGTCGGAAAAACAGCTATGTCCACCTCCAGACAATGGCATCATGCTGTGTTCTGCTAGAAATATCTCTCATGGACTTGACTCTCCACAGAGGTCATTGGATCCACCCCATCCTTTAGGGTCCTTTAATAAGTCCTGCACTATTTTCCGAGCAATCCTCCCCAAACCTCACAGTGTGGGTACTTCCCCAGATCCACCTAAGCCAGAGTCATTACCTTCAAGCACTTTCCATGGAGGTGATAAAAGGTCCCGCTGTAACCCTCCTAGATCACAAATATCTTCTACAGCCACACATGAGCGTCCTTTCCCATGTTCATTTTGTGGAAAGAGCTTCTCTCGAGGACAACATCTTCTTAGGCACGAGAGACGTCACACGGGTGAACGTCCTTTTCATTGTTCACAGTGTGGGAAAAGTTTCATTGAGAACGGAGACCTTTTAAGACACCAGAAGATTCACATGGATGAACGTGCTTTTTCCTGCACAGAATGTGGGAAATCTTATATTCAGAAAGTTAATCTTCTTAGGCACCAGAAAATGCACACTGGTATATGATGTCTTTCATATGATTAAATAAAGCTCAATTTGCAGAAAGGAAAGTTCTGTACAGATCACATGACCACTTCTATAAAAATGGAGAAGATGCGGAGTCACATGGCAGAGAGGATATTGGACCTCACCTTGGAGATCATCTACCTGCTGACCGGAGAGGTGAGGAGGATTCTGGGAGGTCACATGACATAACTCTTCTCTCATTTAATAAAACGCAGCCCTGACTGGAGAGTTGAGGAGGAATTTGTACATGATTGTTTTGTGTTTTAATAGGATTATGAATTGGTGAAGAAGACATCCGAGGAGCAAAACACAACCATCAACCATCGCCATGTCTGGTCCTCACCTCACTGCTCAACACCTGAGAGGAACAAGAAAATACTGAATGTTGTTAATAAAATCACTGAGCTGTTAACAGGAGAGGTGAGCAGTGTAACTACAACAAAACCTGCCCCCCGCTAAGGTTAACTCACCTACAACCCCACCCCTGCCCTACATCTCTTGCATGCAGTAATGTCCTCCAGCCTGTTGGGTGCACTGTTACTTCTAAGTCAATTTCAACCATACTCTTATGGGCAGATACTATCAGTTTCTCAATCCTCTGTATTGGTAGCATCCATTATTATTATTTTCCTTCTTGTTGGTTTAGCCTGAAGAACAGTTGTATGTGAAAGTTGAGGTTAAAGAGGAAGTAGAGGAGACATCTGTGATGGATTATCCGCAGTCTATGGAGAAGGTTGGGATGGTGGCAACCGTTAAACAAGAAGAACCTTCTCTAGATATCAGCACAGGTAAATACTGAAAAAGATGTTCCGGTATATGGAATATTAATTTGTAGATATTCACATAATCGGATGAGATCTCCACAAGGACCACCAGACCTTCACATTACCGGGTAAGAGGAGACTTTATGGTAAAGGAAAGAGCAGTATGGAGGGTCCACCTAGATCCCTCATCATCTGATAAACACATAGAGACAATGTATTCAGTCAGTGTGTGTTCCACCTAGATCCCTCATCATCTGATAAACACATAGAGACAATGTATTCAGTCAGTGTGTG
This sequence comes from Pyxicephalus adspersus, assembly GCF_032062135.1. Classification (NCBI taxonomy): domain Eukaryota; kingdom Metazoa; phylum Chordata; class Amphibia; order Anura; family Pyxicephalidae; genus Pyxicephalus; species Pyxicephalus adspersus. The sequence continues at coordinate 56,976,310 of NC_092867.1, forward strand.
TGTTTCCTACAGATGGATCCAGTAATGGGAACCCACCAGAGAGATGTCCCCGTCCTCTGTATTCCGGGGATTCCACACAGGAGATCCCTCAGCCCCAGGTAGAGTGAAGTCCCTGAACTTATGAGGATCATATTACCTAATGTACCGTTTATTCATTGTTTTCTAGATATTCACTTCTCCCATTCTGTTTGTTTAGCATGAAGAACAAATTTATATAGAAGTAAAAATAAAAGAGGAAGAAGAGGAAACGCCTGTGAGGGGTGGTCTGCAGGCTACGGGGGAGGCTAGAATGATGGTGGCAACTGAGGAGCAGGAGTCTTCTCTAGATAGTATTATAGGTAAGTAGTAAATACTCAATGCAGAAAACATTTAATTACTTCTGGATGTGCGAGGTAAGTTATCCAGCCTAAGGAATCAGCAGACGTTTGCAGTGTTTATTAAGATCTGTGGGGGCCCCTTGGGGACCTATTAATGTGTAAAGGAATCCTAGGGCTGTAACCTTCAGTGAATGGATGGAAAAAAGGAGGAGCTCCTAAGGAAACAATACAGATTTCAGAGCTCACAGACATTATTGCCGATGTTTCTGGTTGTTGCTTCAAACTTTGTGTTGGAAGATTTTAGATTTATAGGTGTCACTTTGTGCACCATTTAAGACCCTCTCACTTCCTAATAAGGGACCCATAATTGTAAGGCCCTGGTCCAGTAACAGTATTCACCAGACACCAGTCCCCCAACCTAACGCCATACTCTTCCCCTATAGCAAGCTTCGTTCAGCCTCGGGAGATTGGTTGCGTTTCCTAGGACATGGTTGACCCCAGGGCGCAACGGATGGTGCCTGGGGAAGAGCTGGCGGAGGGCCAGGAGCCCAAAGATAATGCAGTACCAAGTATTCTGGAGACAAGACTAGAATACAGAGCAGAGGTCATACTCAGATAATTGGTCCACTAGACGCAGTACACAGTGGCAAAAACTAGCAGAGTCGGGTTCACAGGCAAACGGTCCAGGCAGCATAAACTTGCAGGGTCAGAAACAGGAAAAGTCGGGAAAAGTAAATCAGACAAATGTCTCTCCAGCACAGATTAGCCAAGCTAAACGCTACAACAGAGACCGATGACTGGAATCAGAGAGGCTATAAAGTTCCAGCAGCCAATTGCAGTGCAGGATTGAGTCAGGAGCTAATGGCTTCTAAAATCCCCTTCAGCCAATAAAATACAGCAGGCTACAAGGCTAAGGGAAGCAGGGGCTGCTGCTATCTTAGTTCTCCAGGCTGCTGCATCTGGACCCTCCACCTGCAGTTTTTCAGTATTACCACTTAGAACAGTTGTCTGTCTGGAAGGCCGCTTTAAATTTTGCAGAATTGGGGACCGAGGTTTGTCAGGAGTGGGTAGTGGCTGGACGGTTTTAGCTGGAGCTATAAAAGGAGTTTTACTACAAGCACATATTGTGCAAGATTTGCATAGGCTCAAGTATCCTCGGGAAGGCCACCAAACATTGCGTCCCAGTAATGCCAAAGTCTTCTTTTTCCCCAGGTGTCCAGTGGCAGTTGAAGGATCTGCAGACGTAGGGGCAATGACACATATAAGCGACCTGAAGGGTTGCTAGCAAGAGAATCTGACTGGTGGGGGGCACAGATAGGTCAGGTGAGAACTGAATAGTAGACAAAGCCCTATTACTAGGGTGGATAAGTTCCGGAATGAAAGCTATACATCTTGCTTTGGGGACAATAAGAGGTGGGGCATCTGCTTTAACATTCTTAAAACATGCATTCTTTCAATTTACAATCTGCCCAGATTCCCAATCAAATTACAGGGTTAAGTTTATGCAACCATGGCAGCCCTGAAATTACAGGGGATGAAGGGATGTCTAGAGGTAAAATATTACCATTTCTAAGTGGGCAGCACCCACCTTAACCAAAACCTGGATGTTGGTTTTCCCTGTTACAAAGGAGTGTCATCTATAGTCAACCCACATAAAGGCACAGGTAAGTTAACAACTGGGATTTTAGGAGAGCAGGCCCGATATATATCCATAAAAGTTTTAGCAGCGCCGCTATCCGGGAATGCCTTTCAATGCAGAACAGAAGAATTCCAGGCAATCTCAACAGTAAATGGATACAATTAGATTTTAACAGCAATACCTGCCTATACCTATAGGTGGGTGTCCAGGGGCCCACCTAGACACTGAAGTTTCCCGGGCTTCTTCCGAGGACAGGATTTCATGAAGTGACCAGGTTCTCCACAATACAGACAGAGCCCTTTGAACCTTTTCCTCAACTTATCCGTGGCTGACAGCCTGGAGGAGCCAAACTGCATTGGCTCCTCAGCTGGATAGGTAGGAGGACTGGGCTCAGAGGTGGTAGGGGGTCCTAAGGGTGTAGCAGATATAAACAGTTGTTCGTTGCGACGCTCACAAAGCCTGCAGTCAATTGGATAGTCTCATCCAAAGAATTTGGCAATCGGTGATTCACAAGGATGACCTTAATGGCATTGGACAGGCCCAGGCGAAGTTACTGAAGAGTGCTGGATCATTTCACTGTGATATGACCACCCAGCTGTGAAACTCTGCAACAAACTTCTCGACTGTCCTGAGACCCTGTCGAAGACTACACAGTTTTGCCTCAGCAGTTGATGCCAAATCTGGGTCTGCATATAGAAAACAAAGTGTCCTCTGAGGAGAGAGCTGGATCCCCCTCGGGCAGGCTAAAGGTCCAGGTCTGAGAATCCCCTTGGAGAAGGGGGATTACTAGGCCAACACTTTGAGACTTAGTGCCAGATGAGAGTGGTCGCTACTGGAAATAGAGCTTGCATGCATTCATGAAGTTCACAAACTTGGCATTCACCTGAAAATTTGTCTGGCAAAGGAATCTTGGGTTTCAGAAAAAGGGCCGCCACAGCATTAACCGGAATAATCATTAATCAATCTGTCTTTTAATCTCCTAAGCAGCTACACGCTGTGTCAGTTGATTTACAGCATGGCAGGAGCTGGACTTGTCCTTGGACCTGGCCTAACACCAGTCCCCCAATCTAACATCATACTCTTCACGTATAGCAAGCCCCGGCCCCTAGGGGCACAAGGTTGCCCCTAGGACTTAGTGCGCAAAGGATGGTACACAAGGGCAAAACACAAGCAGAGTCGGGGTCATAGGCAAAAGGCTGTTCCAGGTCAGAAACAGGCAAGGTCAACTACAAAAATCATATGAAACTAACTCCAGCACAAATAAGTCCAGCTTAACGCGACAGGAGGAACTACCGTATTTTTCGCCGTATAAGACACACCCAATTTTAAAGGAGGAAAATCTAGAAAAAAAAGATTCTGAAAGAATATTCCCCTTCTGATCACTCCTGTAATGTTTCTTCTCTTGCTGAGAATATTCACCACAAAATACATTAGGGTCATTTAAACAACTTCTTCCTGAAGAACTCATATTTCTGTAAAAAAAAGAAAATGTATAAATAAAAAGAAAGCAAATTTATTAAATTAATGCTACATTTAATATATAAAATGTAAAACATCGGTGTAAATAAAGATTGATAATAATATGCCGTGTTAACATTTATTGTTGGTAAAATCGTCTATTCTGATTCCTGTATCACAAGAACTAGAGCCAATCCAATTAAACTAATGTCGTGTCTGTATCCAGCAGACCTGAAATACCTTCAATAATTGGATTCAGTAGATTTGCCTATCATAAGACAGCACAGGATTTTCTCATATTCCTATTAAACTTTGGTAACCAGTATTTGGGTATAAGAGATTATTGGTAGAGATCAATCCAAGTTATTGGGTTTGTGACTGACCTCAGAGGTCAGGATTAATTTTTTGTCTTTGTGTGAAGAGAAATCTGAAGGAGCAGATCTGAGTGGAACAGAGGGATCCAAGGATCTATCTGCAGTGTGAAGTCCCTGATGGATTTGATTGGTAACAGGATGAGACTTATGGGAAGTATCTTCAGGTTTAGGGGGATCCCTTGATCTCCGCACACAGGAAGCTCTGTGATGTATTCTTGGAGTCTTTGGCTTTTCTTCTGGAGAATATTTTGCAATGCAATCCTTCTCTCCATTATAGGCCGGATATAAAATCTGAAGTCTCTCCAGGGTAGTTACCTTGTGCCCACCTGATGGAAAGAAGTATTTTTTTAATACTGAACACGGTTTAAATCATCAAAATAAATCAATCAATAAATAATAATATGATACAAAACAACCAAAGTGACTTGAATTATAGAAAGCAAAGGAGAAAAATAACAATAGGGTGGGGAGATATGGAAAGGTATGGAGTGTGGGGGAGGATAATGGAAAAAGTGGTAATGGACAGCAGAAGAGAGGAGAGTATTGGTTAAGGAAGTACTAGAGAAGGAATTTATAAGGATAAGGGAGGAATGAGAATAAAGAGAGATGAAAACAGTAGTAATAACAATAGTAATGCTGAGGGGAGAAGAGTAATGGAGGGTGGGGGATACAAAGGAGATAAGGGTAATGGAAAGCAGAGGAGAGGATAGTAATGGTAGAGGAAAGAATAAAGGAAATTAATAGAAGTTAAAAGGCGAGGGGGAGGAAAGGAGAATAATAGGGGATAATAGTTAAAGAAAGTAATGCTAAGGAGAAGGGAAATACCTATGAAGATGGGTGGAGAGAAATAGAGAGGGAATGAAAATAATGGAGAAAAGAGTAAATTATCCAGAAGAGAGGAGAGTAATGAAGGGGGGATTATAAGAGAGGGGAGAACATTCATTGAAAAGCAGAAATGAAGACGGTAATGGATTGGGAAGTGGAGGAGAGTTACAGAGACAGTGTTTTCATTTTATTTGAGATATAATGTGTTTAACAAGTTCATTTGAGTGTAAACAAGTGTAATGATATAGGTGTAGGTGAGTGCTATGGCCTGATGTGTGTTCAGGTGTCCTGTCTGCACTCTCCATATATGCTCCCATCCAGGGCTGAACTTTAACATCTATCATTTTTCACACCATCTAGTACTAGGAAGTTGGGTGCGTTGAAAAGACACTTGGGGCGTTTTCAACCTAAAGTGTTAGAAGTTGTGAATGAGAAAGAGATCAATGAAAATATTCTATCTACTTCTGGGAATAAAAATGTTCAGAAGTCTACTGGAGACCAAACACAACTAAGAAGATTCCTTATATCTGACAAAGTTACCATAACAATGACACCAGAAAAAATTAAAAAACACTATTGAAATGGTAGTAAAGAATAGTATACCACTATCCTTCTTTTCACAGCCAGCCTTTTTAGGCCTAAATGGAGAAATAGCTAAAAAAACTTGGTGTTTCCCTGGAAAGAAAATGTATAAGGAAACCTATAACTGAAGAGGCCAAATGTAAAAAAGAAGAACTACAAAAAGGTCTGGATGTTCTAGAACAGGGGTGCCCACCTTTTTTTGTCACCCGAGCTACTTTTAAAATGACTAAGTGAAAATGATCTACGAAAAATAAAAACGTGGACTTAACTCCTGAGTTTATTTTGAAAGGCAAGACTCCGCGATTACTCATGTTACCTTTGCGATCTACCGGTAGAACGCGATCCACCTGTTGGACACCCCTTTTCTAGAAGATTTTGTGACAGGTAATGCTTCTAATATGTTAAGCAACATTGAGAAAATGAAGAAAGTAGATGAAGAAAGTGACAGACAGATATTAGGAGGAAGACAGTTCTGCGAGTATTGGAGAAAGTAAAAGCGAAGAGAATAGTCACATTTTGGATAACATTGTTGAAGAAGCATCTAAGCGTACTGCATATGCGTTGTGCTGTTCATACTCTGCAACTTGCAATAAGAGATGGATTGAAAGGGGCTGGGTTATGTGGGAGTCTAAGCAGCGATCAGTAGATAATACACTCTGATGGCTACTAAAGTTTTATCACTTAATGTGCGTGGTTTAAACTCCAATACCAAGCGGAAGCTGGCTCTATGTACCTATCACCCTGTATGCTGTGTTTACGAGATGTTTTGCTGTATAAGCCTGGTTGTCTTTGTATGTGAAAATGTTCAATAAAAATTCAGTTTTAAAAAAAAAAGATGGATTGAAAGATCGTCATGCAGCTACTCCAATTGGCAAATTGAGGCAAGTAACTGTTGCATTCAGGGCCCCTAAAACAGATGCCATTTTGAAAAGACGTGCAGGAAAAGGAGCCATTTTGAATCAAACAACACGCTGGGGACGCACCTATTTGATGGTGAAGTGTTTGCTTGAACTTAAAGACTTTCTTAAAGAACTGGAACTGAAAATGTTTTATTAACTGAAAACCAGTGGACACAAGTAAAAGCTCTGGAAAATCCACTTTCTAACCTCTTTACTGTCACTAATAGTTTACAATCTGAAGATTTACCACCTGGTAAATTCTTCTTGAAATGGAAGAGCTTGATATATTGCCTGAACAAAAGTAGAGGGTTAATAGCTGATGGCATTGTACCTTCAATGAAGAAAAGAGAATCTCTTACTGGATAATCAAATCTTCTTATCTGCTATTTATGTTGATCCAATGAGCCGCATTTTGTTAAACGATGACCAGACTGATACTGCAAAAAATATGTATGCATTGCGAAGGAAATTGATTTCCATTCAGGAAGCATTCCCTATTTACCGTGGTGGCGAAAGTATCAACGTCAGTTGCGGTAAATAGGGCAGCAACAGCAAAGAGGCTGCACCGGAGCTCCGGCAGCTTCGGCTCTGGTAGTTCCTAACGCCCCCTGGCAGATCCGTCCGGCAACCCGTGGCTCCGGAGCATTAGGCCGGATCCGCCAGGGGCGTTAAGCCGGAATGAACTACCGGCTAGTCTATATCTGGCTTAAAGACCAGAGTTGCCGACCCCTGGTCTAAGCTATGGTGTCTTCTATGAGTGCCTGACCAAAGAAGAAGACATGGACCCAAACCAATGACCAATGACCAACGGGTGGAAAAGATTATAGAAAAACAACAGGAAGGCAACAATAAAATGGATGATAACACAGAGTTTAGAAACAAGCCAATAATGTAGAACCCAAAATGAAAACTGGTCATTCTGAAGCAACACCATCTATGTAACCATCAACCAGATGACGATAAATGATAATAATAATATTATTTCACATATTTACACAAGTGGAGATCTCACTAACTGAAAGTCAACTGAACAAATCAGAGGTGATACCAGGAGCAGAAAAGAAGTAATGCTAGAATATGACAGGAAGTGATGTCACATATAAATTGTGAATAGTGCAAAAGAGGAAGCAGAGAGAAGACATTGCTGGAACTGGCAGGAGGAGGTAAGGAGATATTATTTTATATTTATACCCAGTATTCCCCCCCCACTGTCTTGTCTGTCCTCATCTTCTGCATTTTTCAAACTGTACACCCAGAGCCCCTGGTTTAAAGACCAGATACATTTTAAATATTAAAACCATAAAAACGCAGCAGTTGTCTCCATTGCTTATTACAGTATTTGCACCTCACTGCCTCACAACAAATCAGCGCAAAGTAGAGTATAGAAGTCCCTCAGAAGATCAATGAGCTGAGAGTAGAAGAACACAAGGACCTCTACAAGGACGTCATGATAGAGGACCACCAGATATATAATGATGTACAAACAAGGAAAGAAAACTTGCTTATTGAGATGATAGTGAACCTCACCCTGGAGATCATCAACCTGTTGACTTGGTCGGGCGAGGAGGATTCTGGGAGGTCACATGACATAACTCCTCTTTATTCATAATTTTAGACCTGATTGGTCAAGTAATAAGGATTCTGGAGAGGTGACATTATATCACAGTTTGTAAAAAAAACAAAAAAAAAAGTCATGTCCCCAACAAATGAGGAGGAGATACTGTACACCAGGGGTGACAAACTCTGGCCTGGGGGCAAAAATTGGGCCCCCCAACTGCCTTTATTTTGCCCCCCAAAGGAATCCTAAATATGAACTGCAGTTGGCCTGCTACTGCATTGAAATAACGCCACTACTACAATTCCCGGCATCACTCGTGTCTATAGACCAGCAGGCTCTCTGCCTATGCGTGGCCCCACATTGGACTGTTTTTTAGATGCAAATAATGCCAGGAATTTTAGTAGCGGCGCTATTTCAATGAAGAGGGAGTTTTATCGGCGGGCCACTCATAAGATTTAGCTCCGCATTGGCCGCATATGGCATTCCCAGCACTTCCCCTCAGCTGTACTTTTCCTTGCTTCTCCAAGGCATGGACTTGAATGGTTGCAATTTCATAAGAGAATATTGTAATATTATTGTTAGCCTGTGTTACCATTAAAATTTAACTCAGAAGGCTACAAATATAGAAAGTACAAAAAATGTTATGCCTCTTTCTCTCTTATAGGCTTATTCCAAATTGAATGTGAAGCAAAACCTCTAGATAAAAAGGGTTTATATCTAATGAGAAAGAAAAATTTCCTCAATTTTTTCAATAAATATCAAGGTTGGCCCACGTTTTCGTCTAA
>NC_092867.1:56985225-57011879 GCF_032062135.1 Pyxicephalus adspersus
GAGGAGATACTGTACACCATATGAAAGGTCCATCTCCATTCCTCAATATAACGTCATGTTCCCAACAAATAAGAAGATACTTTTACCCAACCTTATGAAGTGCCTGATCCCACCTTTGCTTATTTTAGGTTTTAAAGTTCAGAAATGTGTTTCATCAGGCTCATTTGTTTATGAAAAAAAAAAACTCACACAAGAGCATCCACTTTCATGTTCAAAATGTGGGGAATGTTTCACTCACAATGACGATTTTCTTGCACACGAAAAAATTCACCAAGGTGAGCATCCATTTTCTTAGTCAGAGTGTGAAAACTTTCAAACGTAGGGACCACCTTCAAATTCACCAGGAAGATCACACGGGTGAACATCCGTTTTCGCATGGGAAAAGTTTTTCTCGGAAAAATGTACTCACCAGAAGATCACCAGAAAACTTACACAGGCGAATGCCCTTTTTCATGTTTTGAATGTGGGAAAAGTTACAGTCAGAGAGGGGACCTGCTTACACATCAGAGAAGTCATACAGGAGAACTTCCTTTTCCATGTTCAGAATGTGGAAAGGTTTCACTGACAAAAGTAAACTTTGTATACACCAGAGAGTTCACACATTTTTATGGGTGTGGGAAAAGCTTCATTATTAAAGCACTACTGACTGTTCACCAGAAAATTCACCAAGCCAATAATCCATACTCCTTTTTAGAGTGTAGCAAAAGTTACACTACTAGATCAGGTCTTAATAGGCATCAAAATATTCACACAGGTGAACAACCTTATTCTTGTTCAGAATGTGGGAAAGTTTTAATCATAAAGTAAACCTTTTTGCACACCAGAGAACACACATCGGTGAGCTTCCTTATGTTCAGGGTGTGAAAAATGTTTCACATACATAGGAATCCCTTCTCCTGTTTAGAGTGTGGCACAAGTTACACAACCAGTTCAATTATTACTAGGCATCAAAGGATTCACACAGATGAACACCCTTATTCCTGTTCAGAGTGTGGGAAAAGTTTTATTTTTTTAATAGGGTCTTCATTGTGGGAAAAGTTTTAAAAGAAAATCAGCTCTTCAAGACATCAAAAGGAGTCACACATGTGAGCACCCTTTATTTATTTTTTTACTCACATTTTTTTGCACATCGGAGTGTTCATTTTCTTGTTTTAGGTGTGAACAAAGTTTGGAAACCATGCTTCAAGTTTCAAGTCTTGATTTTTTTTTTTTTGTAGAAGAAAATGTTTTATGTTAGGTTTGGCTTTGACTTGACTCAAATCTCATAAAAGTCGTCTAACAAAAGAAAGCTCACCTGTCATCAAAGCACTTTTGTCCCCACAGTCACACATTAGATGATGAGCTGGTAACCCTGGTGGCCACCATCATACTTTGCGGCTGGGACGTCACCAGGTCATGGCCCCCAGGCTCTCCCCACCAGAAATAACTGGGATTGAACAGGTTCAATGTTGGGGTAGCTAGCTAGTGGGTGTAAGGCAGGCTGGGATTTCAGAAGAAGACATGGAAGACGACAAGCTGAGGTCAAGGCAGACAGCTCATGGTCAGCAGGTTGGATGACGAGGTGAGGCTGGGACAGGCAGCTGGCAAGAACTGGGTCAGGTAACAATTGGGATCTCACACCTTAGGAGGGTTTTGGACTTCAGGCATGTATTGACGAAGGTAGTAGAGGGCTTCAGTGGCATCTCGGAGGGGAGGTTGGAGATGTGGAAAAGATGAGAGACAGTAGACTTTCCATAGAGAGATCAGAAGTAGAGAATGGGGTACATAGGACAAAGAACTAAAGAGAAGGGGCCTGAAAGAAGCGGATGATTTTGGAATTTGGAGATCATTTTCTCTAGTCCTCCAGAATCCAAACTCAGTAGTGGTATATGAAGTAGGATCTGGTGTTCAAAAAGTCATAGAATCAACCAAAATCAACCAGAATGTGGCCCTCAAGGAGGTGGAGGCCCCTGGGCTAGATGGTGATGGGTTAGGAAAAAGCAGGGAGGACCCAGTCTGCAGGATCAAAGTGTGGACAGCAGGAAGGGGGAACGGAGACGGGTGAACATTGGGCAGAGTTGGGGCACAAAGTCATCTTAGACCTGTGGTGGAAACCATACTGCACACCATCTCTACCAGTAGACACATACTGAATGCTTTCAAGGTGACTTTCCAACCATGTATATGGAGCATTTTCTTTTGTGATATGGTATCCTCATCATTCTCAGAACTTTACCAAAGGCGATTGTGCCATGACCCACACTTTGATGTTGCTGGTCTATGCAATAAAAAGCTGAAAATCTTTCAAAGACAACAAAATAGGCTGTACATTGTGCTGAAAAGTATTGACAATCCTAGGTGAAGACAACTTTCTATACAAGTATACCTTTATGTATGAGGCTGAAGTTCTGATATTCACCACCAGGGGGTACTGAGGGGAAGGTAAAAAGAGGAAGTGATGTAATGACCAAGACAGGAAGTTCCGGGTAAGAGGTGAGCTGAGAGGAAGCAGAGAGGAGACATTGCAGGAAATAGAGGAGGTAAAAACATATTATTTTATTTCCCCCTGTCGAGTCCATCCTAGTCCTCTATGTCTTTTGAGAGGTACTCATATGTAATAATTAAACATTGCTATTTCCTTCTATAATTCTGCTATATAGTTTTGAGGAAGACATCTTTCCTAAAATGGTTAGAACTTACCAACAAGGTCACTGATCAGTAAGCGTCATGATGGAGGACCAGCAGACCCTGTGACCAACATATGACTGTAGAACAGGAAGGAATGATGTGATGGTATAATAAAATAGTTTTTTTCCATAGATGGATGCTATGTCTGGAATACCCCGGAGGGAAATGTTATCCCGTCTTTGGATTCTAACACAGTAGACAGTGGTATGACGCAGAATTCTCCAGGAGCAATCCCCATTCCTCCAGATACACATCACAGACCGTACTGTGGGGAAAGATCATTGGCCTCCACCAATCCTGAAGACTCACATACTGCTCCCAACAAAGTCTATCTGGATCCCGTGGATGGATCTTCTGATAGACCTATGTGTTCAAAAGTTATTCAGGGTGTTTTATCAGGATCATCTCTTGCTGTAGAAGAACAGACACCAACAAGCGATCGTCCATTTCAGTGCCCAGAGTGTCGGAAATGTTTTCCAGTCAAGCGAAATCTTGTTTTGCATCAGAGAATTCACACCGGTGAGCGTCCATTTTCATGTTCCGAATGTGGAAAAAGTTTTGCTTGGAAAAGTATACTTACTGAACACAAGAGAATTCACAGGGGTGAACGCCCTTTTGCATGCCCAGAGTGTGGAAAAAGTTTCACTCAGAGGGGAGACCTGCTTACACACCAGCGAAGTCACACAGGTGAGCGCCCCTTTTCATGTGTAGAGTGCGGGAAATGTTTCACTCGGAAAGAAAGGCTTCTTACACACCAGAGAAGCCACACAGGTGAGCGGCCATATTTATGTTCTGAGTGTGGTAAAAGTTTTACACAGAAAGAAAACCTTCTTACACATCAAAGAAAACACACGGGGGAGCGTCCATTTTCATGTTCTGAATGTGGAAAATGTTTCACTCGGAAAGAAATCCTTCTTGCACATCAGAGAAGTCACAGGGATGAACACCCTTTTTCTTGTTCGGAGTGTGGGAAAAGTTTCACTCGCAAAGGAAACCTCTTTACACACCAGAAGATTCACATGGGAGAGCGTCCTTATTCATGTTCAGAATGTGGGAAATGTTTCACTCTAAAATCGCATCTAATGGCCCATCAGAAAACCCATGCTTCGGTTTCATAGGCTGTTTAACATACAGGAAAATATATTTTATTTTTTGCCAGCCTTTTTCTATTTTACTTATATTTTCCTGTAGATTTGATGATTTACATGGCTGATGTATGATAAAAATTAACATAAATGGAAGTTATCACAATGCTCAGGGAGTTGTTATTGTGGGACAGTGGCCAGATGAAATCATGGTTCTATATCTAGAAATATGGAGAATTTGAGTTGCCTTAAAACTTTAAAGGTTGTGAGGAAGAAGAAGATGTAAAAGTAAAACCACCAAAGTAAACCACTAGGGAAATAAACATTCTAGAAACCATCATATGTTAGATAAAACAAAGTAGCCATAGTTGATCAAGAGGGAGGCATCAAACCCTAATAAAACATGGTTCAAATACGATAAGCTAAACGAGTGCACCTAGTTTTCCATAAAAAGCATCTAAAAAGAGATTGTATTTTCCGTAGATAGGCACAGATTGAAACATATACAGAAGCCGGCGAAAAACATCCATCTTTAACGTATTAATCCTCGCAAACCAAGAAAGGGATAAAGAATTATATTTCTGTAAGTCGGAATGCAACTTACTACACAATGGTACATACTTATGATGAAACAGTTTAGAGGGCAATAAAAAAGGTGTTTGCCTCTTTACAGATTCTAAAGGAAGTATTTACACTAATAGACACTTCCTGCATCGCGTTTAAAGAGACAATAAGTACCTCTGATTTAGAAAAGGTAATTTTAAAATTACTAAAGACTCTAAATCTCAAATTCTTTTAATACAGAAGCTATAGTGGTATGCAGAGAAGTAATATACAACAAGAGTTCATCAGCATATAAAGATATTTTGTAATGGTATTCACACATTTGGACCCCTCTAACATCCCGGTTGTTCTGTAAGGGTACTGCAAGATGTTCCATGACCAGGGCAAATAAAAGAGGTGATAACGGACAGCCCTGCTTAGTACTATTCGATATCCGAAAAGAATCGGATAAAGAGCCATTAATCCTTACTCTAGCTGACGATAATTTAGATAAGGTAAGGTAAGATGAAAGTAGGAACATGGGCACCTTGGACACTTTGGGGTGTTGAATTAGGAGAATACTTTGAAGGGTATTGTCCCTTGCCTCTCACCCTAGAATAAATCCTAACTGGTCTTTATGTATAAAGCAAATATGTATTAAGGCTATTGGCAATAATTTTAGAAAACGATTTAGCATCAACGGTAATACGGGAGATGGGTCTATAATTGGAACATAATGTTAAATGGGACTAAATTAAGGGTATGACGTTTATAAATCGTCGGTGTGAATGCATCTGGGCCGGGGCTTTTCCCTGACGAAGTAGCTTTAATGGCTGACGCTACCTCTTCCTCTAAAAATGACATAACCTCGGGGTCCAATACTGGAAGAGCAGTCTCTTTAATATAATTTTGAAGAGCAAATGGTGTGGCCAGATTGGGTTCAAGACAATATAAATCTGCATAATATTTATGAAATATTCGCAGTATATCTTGGGGGATAGATGTTAAATCTCCCTGAACCGTGCGGATTGATGATACATTTGTAGTAGGTGTAAGAGGGTGAAGTCCCCTAGATAGCAATCTCCCACATTTGTCTCCATTTTGATATATCATTTTACGACAACGATCTCTGTAACATTGGTGTGCTAAATCATAAAGCTCTAAAAGATGAGACCTGGCTAAAGATAATTCTAAAAATGTATCCGGAGACAAAGTTCGTTTATGTAAAACCTCCAATCGTATTTTAATCAATGTGCTTTGTATGTCCTGCGACCTAATCTCTTTAAACCTTGAGCTGAATAAGGACCCTTCGAAGAACTGCCTCCATTGCCTCCCATTGTATAGGGAGAGGAGTCTGAAGAATGATTTTGTAAAAAGTTAGTAATAGCATCAACCACTGCCCTGGCACAAATAGGATCTTTAAATAATGAATCATTGCACCGCCACGTTCACCCTTTGGGAAATGACCTGGGGGAGATGGAAAGTGACCGTGACAGATGCATGGTCTGACCAAGGACAAGAGTCGATGGTGGAGAGAGGGTGCCAATCTATACGTGAATATACCTGGTGCAGGTTAAAAAAAAATGTGTAATCCTTAACTGAAGGATGCAAAATGCGCCATACATCTAATAATCTAAGTTCACATAATTTAGCACGAAATAAATTCAATTTAGAGTAAGATACAGAGGTTTTTTTTGTTGAGGTGTCTATACGAGGGTCAAGGGCAAAATTAAGGCTGCCCCCCACAATGAGTTCCGTCTGCAAATCCCCTAGGAGCGTCTAAATATTTAATGGTTGATAATTGGGTGAATATAAGGAGGCTATTGTATACTTCTTACCCCAAATAATTACCCTAATGAATAGGTATCTGCTCTGAACAGCACTGAAAGATTCAACTACCTGAATCAGAAGCGATTAATGAAATGCAACAGATACACTCTTTTAGCAACAGGATTGGAACTATGATAGCAAGTAATTTAATATCTGTTACATAAAGATGGAATTTTATGAGTTTCTTGAAGTAGAAGAATGTGAACTCTAGCCTTATATTGTGCATATAGTAACTGAGAACGTTTAGTAGGGCTATTTAGTCCCTTCACATTAAGGGTACGAATCCTAAAAGATTGGGCCTGAAAATGTTGCTGAGACATTTACAAATTCAAAAAAAAACGAGAGGGGAATAGGGAGATTAAGGAAAAAAAAGGGGAATGGAAAAACACATGAAAGGACAAAGCTCTTGTTAAATGGGAATGCTACAATCCTATCCAACACTGAGCACCTAAGGGGTAGGAAAATACCCTAGAACGCCATCTTATTAGGCGGCTAGCCTATACGGGGGTAGTGGCGACTCAAGGCGGGGCTTCAGCAGTCGCGCACGGGCAAAACTTACTACTCTAATATAATTCTGTAAGAATAATACCATAACCTAGTAAATGACATTGGATGTACCATTCATAAACATCATTTATATAACAAGTATCACCGCTAAACCTTCACCAAGGCCGGCAGAGCCAAAGATGTGAAAGTGTCTCACTAGGGACACCATCAATTCAATATATAATTATATAGCCATGCCGGTCCAGGGATCCATCTGAAGATATCCACTCAATACATATATCCATAAAGGTCTAAAATACCTTCTTAAACACAGATACATAATTACAAAATCTAAAATACTTATACCTTAACCTAAAGTGCATAAGAGCAAAAACATCCCTGGTCAAAGTAAACTAACTCATTACCTCATTCGTAAAATAACATTGTACACCATATGAAAGGTCCATCTCCATTCCCCAATATAATGTCATGTCCCAACAAATGAATAGGAGATACTGTACACCATATGAAAGGTCCATCTCCATTTCTAAACATGGGAGAGGAGGAGATTGGTCCTCATGATTCTGTTGTAGCCGGTTTTGTTTGTCATTGTCATATCCGTTGATCATGTGATTGTAAATTAGAAGAATTCTTTTTTTCCACAGATGGACGCTATGTCTGGAATACTCGGGAGGGAGATGATATTCAGTCTTGCGATTATGACACAGTAGACAGTGGCATGATGCAGAATTCTCCGGATACACATGACAGACTGTATTGTGCAGACAGATCATTGACCTTCACCAATCCTGAAGACTTTTATGATAACTCAGACACTGTTGATGGATCTGCTGGTAATTCTCATCCTCACAGAAATTTTTCTAGCTATGTAGATAATATGTCTCTCTGTTCTGAAGGTAATCAAGGTGTCTTTTCAGGATCATCTTTTGCTGTACACCAGACACCAACAAGTGAGCGTCCATTTCAGTGTTCAGAGTGTGTGAAATGTTTTAGAATGAAAGGAAACCTTATTGTGCATCAGAGAAGTCACACGGGTGAGCGTCCTTTTTCATGTTCAGAGTGTGGCAAAAGTTTCACTCAGAAAGAAAACCTTCATACACATCAGAGAAGTCACACAGGTGAGCGCCCTTATTCATGCAGAGAGTGTGGAAAAAGTTTCACTCAGAAGGAAAACCTTCATACACATCAGAGAACTCACACGGGTGAGCGTCCTTTTACATGTTCAGAGTGCGGGAAATGCTTCACTCGTAAAGAAAGGCTTCTAACGCACCAAAGATGTCACACTGGTGAGCGCCCGTTTTCATGTTCTGAGTGCGGGAAAAGTTTTGCTCAGAAAGAAAATCTTCTTACACACCAAAGAACTCATACAGGTGAGCGTCCGTTTTCATGCCCTGAATGTGGTAAAGGTTTCACCCATAAAGGAGATCTTCGTAAACACCAGAGAACTCACACAGGTGAGCGGCCTTTTTCATGTGCAGAGTGTGGAAATTGTTTTACACGAAAGGAAAGGCTTCTTAAACACCAGCGAAGTCACACTGGTGAGCGACCTTATCATTGTTCAGAGTGCGGGAAACGTTTCTCTCTGAGAGAAAATCTTCTCACCCACCAGAAAAGTCACACAGGTGAGCGTCCTTTTTCTTGTTCAGAATGCGGGAAATGTTTTACTCTTAAAAAACATCTTCTTGTTCACCAAAGAACTCACACAGGCGAGCGCCCTTTTTTATGCTCTGTGTGTGGGAAAACTTTCACTTGGAAACAACACTTAAAATCGCACCAAAAAACTCACATGGACGATCACCCTTTTTAGGGTTTAATAAAACCGAATGGTGTATACTTATCCATCTTTTTACGCCAAGAGCATCCTTTTTTTGAGGGCAGGACTGATTTTTTTGAAGGAAATATAATTTATTCAGAATTACTAAAGTCCATACCCACCATTGTTGGTGACAACAGAATTTGGGGGCATATCTCAATCTTCAGCAGCTATGTGATCAAGAACAGGAAGAGAATTTGCTACATATTTTCTTTGATTGCTTTATAAACGTAGTAAATCTACAAAGCAATACTCAATCTCCCATCATACAAGGAGGACAAATTATCCACATCAATCCGGACATGTAGAAGATAAGGACACAAGACAATAGGGACCATCTCCTGATATGTATAGTGGAGGAGATGAAGATCAGGACACGGCTGAGGACTGGAACCTCCCTAAATCACCTCACACTATGACTGCTGGGGAAGAAGATCAGAACACGAGAGGAGATGGGGACCTTTTCTAAACCATCTCACACTATGACTGGTGGGAGAGATGTAGAAGATTAGGGTACTAGGACCTTCCCAGATTATCTCACAATGCAAGTGGTGGGGAAGATGAAGAATATTAGAACACCACTGAGGACTGGAACCTCCCTAAATCACCTCACACTATTACTGGTGGGGAAGATGAAGAATATTAGAACACTACTGAGGACTGGAACCTCCCTAAATCACCTCACACTATGACTGGTTGGGAGGATGAAGAAGATCAGAACACAAGAGATGGGGACTTTTCCAAAACATCTTACACTATGACTGGTGGGAGAGATGTAGAAGATTAGAGTACGAGGACCTTACCAGATTATCTCCCAATGTGGGTGGTGGGGAGGATTAGAACATTACTGAGGGACTGGAACCTCCCTAAATCACTTCACACTTTGACTGCTGGGGAAGATAAAGAAGATCAGAACACGAGAGAAGATGGGGACCTTTCTAAAACATCTCACACTATGACTGGTGTGGGGAAGATAAAGAAGATCAGAACACGAGAGAAGATGGGGACCTTTCTAAAACATCTCACACTATGACTGGTGTGGGGAAGATAAAGAAGATCAGAACACGAGAGAGGGTGAGGGCCTTCCCAGATCATCTTCACAATGTAAATGGTGGAGGAGATGAATGACAAAAAAGAAGACAGAGACCTTCCTAAATCATCTGATGATAGGAGTGTTCGGGAAGATGTAGAAAATCAGAACATGAGAGTAGATGGGGACCTTTCTAAACCATCTCATGATGTAAAGAGGTGTGGACCGTGTAGAAGGACATTGTAAAACTTTATTGTAGTCAGAGGAGACCTGTGCACTATTCATAGGGATGGAGAAGTTTTTCTGTATTTAGTAGACTATTGTTCTATGTTTCAAGAAAGCTGCCTTATTGGAGGTCTGAAACGTTTATCTTTCTATGACATGGTTTAATTATTTAAATTGGTTTAATAAAATGTAATAATACAGAATATTCCAGAGCTTGGAGGTGTTGATGATTTACATGTGTATGTTTCTTGTATTTCCATGTAGACAGGCTCCAGAATGCATTTGGACCCCCTTCACCTTATTTTGCAGCCTGATGCTACAATTGTTTACATTTTTTTTTTCATTAATCCACACTCAGTGCCACATAATGACAAAATGAAAACAGAATTTTATACAATTTAAAATTTTAATTTATTAAAAAGAAAGAAAATGAAATCTTACATTTCCATAGGAATCCTATATTCTCTGCTCTTTGCTCTTCTTCCTGGTCTCACTCCTCATCTGTAGTCCTCGCACCTCCTTATGAGTTACAAGCTTCACTTCCCCTTCCAACAAAAACCAAATTTGGTCATGTGACTATGGATCAACTGTTACTGTTAATACTGATAAAGATTAATTTCTGTGCTGCCTAGATCTGTCTAAGTTATTGCTTTCAGGCCAAACAGAGCACAGATAGCATTATGGACCTGGTGGTTAACAGGTCTCAGGTGGTTGAACAGTAGCATGGATTGATCCAAGGATGAATGATAAGAATGTGGCAGAAGCAATAGCACAATGACCCAAAACCTCCTTTAGTTACATTTGCCCATTGCTATATTCCTGCTGGGAGTAGAGGGTTCTGATCACAGCATAATCATCTGCTAAACACATCTTAGAGTCTTGGGTCAATCGTGGTATTGAACTAATATGAACTTCTGAACAAGTCTTGCCTAAGTATGCAGGTATGTGGGGGTATTGCTGGGACATTGCAGGATAGTCATAGACCTGTTGTGTAGGAGGCTTGGGATGACAATAAATATGTCTCTGTAAGAGAATGTTAAGAGACGGTATGTATGTTCTACCCATAGGAAGAAAATATGATAAATACAAAAATATTTGTGCTGGGTTTAAGTAATCAAAAGGAAGGAGAGAAGAAAAGACAGGCTTTTTATCGCATAGGGATAGATTGTGTGTAAGTGATTTATTTAGTTTTGCGTCTACTTCTAGACATAGCTCATCTGTGCTAGGACCTAGTTCCAACAAATTTCTACCAGGATTATGACGGGTGTATATTTGGTGAGCAAAATAGACATGTATATACAGTGACAGAGTATATCTCTGGTACCCGAAGCGTTTCGCCCAGCGAGGGCTTCTTCAGGGGAATTGAGAGATCACAGTTGTGTCTGTCCTTAATGTCTCTTTAAAACACCACGTTACACTGACTAGAGAGGTGATCAATTAATTGAGTGCAATATAGGAGGATTTTGCAGCTTAAAGACTGTTATGCACAACCTGAGGATGGGGTTAGTCGTGGGTTCGTAGTTGTTTGTGTAATTCTTCATTTAGAGTTAAGACTTCCGCCTCTGAAGACCCCTTCTTTGTCCACATTACACCACCTATGTTCCCCATCCTTTTCCTTTTTTTTTTATTTCTGAAGAAACCAATTCTATATGTAGGATTTAATTTCTTATTAAAAACAAGTCCCATCCCCCAAACACATTAATGAGGAAAACCCCTAAATAGTGCACTACTATTTTTTTTTGAAATGTAACTTTCAACACAAACTTATGTATGCTCTTTCCATACAATAGGTCCAAATTATTAAAGCTCTCCAAGGCTGGAGAAGATACACTTTAATCAGTAAGGCTGGGTGATCCAGCAAACCTGGAATGGATGTGGCTTAGGATCGAAAACATTTGCTAATATTATTATTATTAATATTATTAATAAACAGGATTTATATAGCACCAACATATTACGCAGCACTGTACAATTAAATAGGGGTTACAAATGACAGACTAAAACAGACAGTGATACAGGAGGAGAGGACCCTGCCCGAAGAGCTTACAATCTAGTAGGTGGGTGCTAATAGAAAGTGACTTTTAAGAAACCATTTCCAGGTTTGCTGGATCATCCTGCTTTACTGATTAAAGTGTATCCTCTTCAGCCTTGGAGAGCTTTGATAGATCAGAGCCAATGTTGGAATACAGCCTGCAGTTCCTCTATTATCCACAAGATGGCAAGCCTACTTAAACTGAAAAGACCAGGACACAAGGAAACTGCAGAGAGGAAGTGATGTCACAGATAAACAGGAAGTTCCGGGTGGGAGGTGAGCTGAGAGCAAGCAGAAAGGAGACAATGCCAGAATTGGCAGTAGGGGAGGTAATAAGATATTTTATTTTACTATCACTCCCATTCATATTGTGTGTGTGTGTAAACCTAACAATAGGTGACTTTGCACATACCTAGGATATAGTTACAGTGATGTAAAGGTGAATTATATATTATGATTTTTATCTTCATATTTGGGGATTTTTGGATCTTGTGCAATGTGGGGGAGGGGTGTCACGCAGAGACTTCTTTAGGAAACATAGGGATCATATTGGTGCTCTTAACGCTTGTTGGCTCATTTAGGGAAATATTGCACTCTTCACGGTGTTTCAGAGTGATTTGATGCTGAGGTTGCTGAGGATTTTATATATATTATTATGGTATGACAAATCATCGAGAAAAAGAACATCACAAACAGTTGTTAGAAAGCATGGCCAATGAATGGGCCACTGTTACAATATCATTACAATGGTCTGCAATCTAATATGATGATGGCTAAGCCACCAATGTTTGGATGTGGGAAGATAAGGGCATCAAATGGGCACTCATACAGCCAATGTGCTGACAATGGAATAGTATGGCCACCCCTAAAATACACGGGGAGCCAAAAAGGCAATGGAATAATACATGGAGTAAAGCAGGGTATCATTACAGCCCATATATCTTCTTGACTCTTCTCTTCCGCTGTGTGTCTGAAGCATCAATACTGACTTTCTCCAGTTGACCAGTTCATGCAAAACCAATCTGAACTCTCAGTTGCCTTAAGAAGAAGCTTTTTCTTTTGTTAAGCAGAATTCGGAGAGTTCCCTTTTATTTATCTACACAGACATTACCTAGTATATGTACTATAGGCACTCATGAAGGACTCCTCTGAGATATTGTTGGATACCAACCAATCACTAACAATTAAGACAAAATGTATTGAAGAAGCAGAAGATTGATTGTTTTGGCATGCACAGTTTCAGTTGTGCTAATAGCAGTGTATAGGAAGCTATCCGGGCCATGCAGAGTGCTCCATACCTGTCATTTTCTCTTTCGGGGTTCCCCCAAGTTTTACAGTCCAGATGTGTTCTCAGTCTGTAATTTATCACCAGGATGATGTGTCCTGTAAAAGTCACATGACCACCTCCTGGAGCATGGACCAGGAAAAAAGTCAGATGAATGAAAAGATAATAAAACTCACCTTGGAGATCTTGCGTCTACTGACGAGAGAGGTGGGAAGGATTCTGGGATATCGCATGACATCCTTCCTAATAAAACACAGACCTGACCAGAGAGGTTAGGAGAATTCTAAAAGACTACACAAAGATAATCGTTGGTGTCTGTTTTAGTTAGGATTTTGAAGTTGTGAGAAAGAAAACTAACAAGCAACTCTCAACCAACACCCATCCTCTGCAACCTTGTTCCCTGACACCTGGGACATACAACAGGAAGAACATTCTCAAAGTCACACAGAAGATCATTGACCTGCTTACCGGAGAAGTGAGCAGTGCTGGGAATTCTGGGAGATTATTATGGGATGTGTCTGGATGGTGACTGTATCATTGTGTGTGTCAGGTTCCTATAAGGTGTCAGGATGTCATGGTCTATTTCTCCATGGAGGAGTGGGAGTATTTAGAAGGACACAAGGACCTCTACAAGGACGTCATGATGGAGGACCACCAGACCCTCACATCACCGGGTAAGAGGAGTTTCAGAAGGACACAAGGACATTATGATGAAGCATTCCAATGATGGAAACCCACCAGAGAGATGTTCCCGGCCTCTGTATTCCCGGGATTCCAGTCAGGAACATCAGGAGATCCCTCACCATTTTCAGGTACATAGATAACTATTATCAGTGTTTTATTTTTTTTACACACAAGATTTTTTGTTACAATGGTTGTTTTTTTGTATATTCAGAATGGAAACCTCGGGGGTTATAATATTATTGTTAAAGAGGAGGAAAATGAAAGTGGATTTCATGAGGAATTTTCAGAACGATGCAAAAATCACTACAAGGAGGTCTTGACAGAGCCACCTAGTAATGTAAACTCAGCAGAGAGATGCCCCAGGCCTTTGTATTCCCAGGATTCCACACGAAAAAGTCAGGAGATCCCTCACCATCCTCAGGTAGGTGGAGCAAATAATCTTAAGCACAAAAGTGACTCCAAACTTGCATGTTTGTACTAAGCCTCAGTTTGTTAACAACTACGTTTTAAAGATCTTAGTTTCAATTATGTAATTGGTTTAGGATGAAGAACTGATTGATATAAAAATTGAAGTTAAAGAGGAAGACGAAAAGACATATTTGGGAAGTGATCATCAGTCTATGAAGACGGCTGAAATGATAGTAAGGATTAAAGACGAATCTTCTGTAGATAGTGGAACAGGTAAGTTATCAGCACTAAATACAGAGGGAGACCTCATTTTTGTAAACTTTTACTGTAACAAGTGTAAGGCAGCAAAGTTGAGATTTGTATTATTTTCAATGTTTTGATGAGGATTTATTGTTCTTATCAACTATACTGAACACATGCTGTCACCAACAAATGAGGAGATACTGTACACCATATGAGAGGTCCATCTCCATTCCTCAATATAACGTCATGTCCCCAAAGGTCCATCTCCATTCCTCAATATAACGTCATGTCCCCAACAAATGAGGAGGAGATACTGTACACCATATGAAAGGTCTATAACCAAAGGTCCATCTCCATTCCTGTATGTTGCTATACTGATGTTGTGCGTCTTCTATAAATCTGATGATCATGAGACCAACACATGACTTCTGACTATTAATTGTGAACAAATGATGGGATTGTATAATATTAGAGTTCTCTTGTTACACAGATGGATGTTATGTCTGGAATTCCTCAGTGGGTTTGGATTGTACCATAGTAGACAATGATGTGACGCATTGTTCTCCAGGAGCATCTCCGGATACACACCACAGACAGCACTGTGCGGACAGATCATTGCCCTCCATTAAGCTTGAAGACTCTTTGGATACTTCACATAACCTTCCCACGAAAGTCAGTGCAGATCTTCTGAGTGTGGACGGATCTTCTGAAAAATCTCATCCCCACAGATTATCATCAGGTTATGCAGATACAACTTCAGAATCTAATCAAAGTGTTTTATTAGGATCATCTATTGCTTTACAACACCAGACACCAACAAGCGAGCGTCCATTTCAGTGTTCTGAGTGCATGAAATGTTTTAGAAGGAAACGAAACCTTATTGTCCATCAGAGATGTCACACGGGTGAGCGTCCTTTTGCATGTACAGAGTGTGGAAAACGTTTCACTCAGAAATGTGTACTAGTGGACCACCAAAGAGTTCACACAGGGGAGCGACCTTTTTCGTGTCAAGAATGCGGAAAAAGTTTGACACAAAAAGAAAACCTTCAGGCGCACCAGAGAATTCACACAGGTGAGCGTCCTTTCCCCTGTTTGGAGTGTGGGAAATGTTTTACTCGTAAAGAAAAGCTTGTTATACATCAGAAAATTCATTCTGGACCTTATATATGTTCAGAGTGTGGCCAAACTTTTAATCAGAAAGAAACTTTTATTACACACCAGAAAATCCACACGGGTAGGTATCCTTTTTCATGTACAGTGTGTGGCAAGTGTTTTACTCGGAAAGAAAATCTTCATAGACATCAGAGCAGTCACACAGCCGAGCATCCTTTCTCGTGTTCAGAGTGCGGGAAAAGCTTTACTCGCAAAGAAAATCTTCAGAGACATGAGAGAAGTCACAGATCTGAACGCCCATTTTCATGTTCAGACTGTGAGAAATGCTTTACTCGGAAAGAAAATCTTCTTCTACACCGGATGACTCACACGGGGGAAAAACCTTTGTAATGGTTTAGCGTGCTGAAAGTCACACAGGCCAGCTTCTTTCTGTGTGTACATTTTTTAATTGAAATCAAATATGACTTTAGGTGTCAGGTGACACATATCAGCCAATGGTGTTGTCAACAGTGGAGTAAATAAAAAGTGTGGGGGTACATGGTAATGGTGGTCAGAGGGAGGCCATTTTACTAGTCAACGGCAAGGAAAGTTTACTCTAGTTTAGAATTAGACATATACTGTATGACTTTTGAATAAAAACAAAAAAAAACCTTCAGTCGATGTCTGATTTTTTTCTTGTGTTTAATACAAAAGTGTTTTCTTGTATATGATGAATGACTTCCTGCACAGACTTCTGTGCACTGTATGCAATTATATTATTGTCCATATATTAGTGGGGGGGGGTCTGTCTGTCCGTCCCTGGAAATGTCCTACATATTATTCACACTGTTTATTCAGAGTTCTCGTTATAATTCCCTGTCTCTGATGAAAAAAACAAAAAGAGCCGTAGTCGCCTTTTCAGGGAACATTTGGAGTTGTGTGCTGTACATTACATCCTTCAGACCACTGCACCATGTAAACTGTCATTTACATTATATCCTCCTGACCCCTGCAAGCTATGCTGTACATTTCATCCTCCTGACCTCTGCACCTTTGGCCTGTGCTGTACATACCATCCTCCTGACCCCTGCACCCTGTGGGGTGTGCTATACATAACATCTTTCTGACCTCTGCAACATGTAAACTGTCATTTATGTTACATTTTCCTGACCCCTGCACCCTGAAATCTGTAGTGTACATTATATCTTTGTGATCATTGCTCCCTGTGAGCTGTGCTGTACATCTTTTAGATAACTGCACCCTGTAAGTTTTGTTGTACATTACATCCTCCTGACCCCTGGCACCATGTGATTTTTGTTGTACATTACATCTTTTGAACCTCTGCAGCCTGTAAGCTATGTTTGTACAATACATCCTTCTGACTATTGCGTCCTATATACTGTGCTGTACATTACATCCTTCTGACTAACTGTGATTGACAGTTACTGGTTGCTATGTCGGCTTCACTTATGATGAAGTCCTCAGACTGTTGTTCAGCATATTTTGTGTAGATAGCAATTGTATTAAAATAGGCTAAAAGAAGATCTGTCACTACTCACTTCATTCAGTGTACCAGCATTTTTCTCTCTTCAGTGCTCGGCAGTTGTTTGTGTCCCACTGTCAGGGTTCGAATATTTTTCCTGGAAATACAAAGATGTCAGCGGCTTATAACAGATTATGATTGTAGGAGAAGACAGCAGGGTATATTTCTAATGCTGCTTTGATTTATTGCAAGAGTTACTCCATATTTATACATACCATAGGTGGGTGATACATTTCATCGAATCAAATAATGCTTTGTGTCTCCGCACCTACCTTCAGGTTAACAAACCTCATTACCTAATACCATTTACTATGAGGCATTATTTTTTATTCCGGGATTAAATGTGATGATTATTGACAAATATTAAGATTCATTTCCTATTATTTTACTAATCCATATCAATTTTCAACCTTATTACTTACACTTTGCCAATGGCAATAAATCTGTCACTTTCTTTGTATGCCTTGCTGTTATTATTATTAATATTATTAAACAGGATTTATATAGTGCCAACATATTACGCAGCGCTGTACATTAAATAGGGGTTGCAAATGACAGACGAATACAGACAGTGATACAGGAGGAGAGGACCCTGCCCCGAAGGGCTTACAATCTAGTAGTGTTATAATAGAATGACGTTCACAATTGTGGACTTACCTGTCGCACCTATATTACCAAACGTAGGAATGGAGTACATGGATGGAAGGAAGAAAAGGGTAAGAGAAATATGGAAGGAAGGGGGCAGGGGAACCCGGCTTCTTTAGTTCCAATTAAAAACTGTAAAGGAAGATGAATGCAGTTCCTCTATTCGTCACAAGGTGGTAACTATCATAGCATGCTCTATAGTACACAGGACAGGAAATGATGTCATATAAAGACAGGAAGTGATGTTATTATACATATAAACTTCCGGGAGAAAGGTTAAATGAGAGGAAGTAGAGAGTAGACTTTCCTGGAGCTGGAAAAAGAGAAGGTAATGAGCTATTATTTTATTTTTATACTCTGTAACCTTCTGTCATGTCCCTCCTCTTCCTCCATAGTCAGTTTGATGTAATTTTTTCTTATAATGCTAAACCAATAAGGAATATCTATATATTATTATTAAGCCAATATTTATATAGAGCAGAAATATTACCCGCAGTAAACCAATGCAGATACAGGGACAACACACAAATTCCTTTTAGAACGAGATTTACCGGGCCGGCATACCAACCTGTGACCGAGTGCTAACCAGTGAGCCAACTGTGGAATAGAAAAAATACCAGTGTAACGTTATACACAGTAATATCCTGGTACAAACATAAATTATAATAAATAAGGATACAAATGGTGATATCTCCCACTGTATTCTGCAGGCAACACTCACTGCCTTCAGTGGATTTAGACAACAACTAACTCAACAATCAACTAGAATGAAATTAATGAGACAAATTAGTCCAGTGCCTTTAGCTCAATTATATTCAGTTTACTACTCATCGCACAAAGAGGCGTGTCCTGTGAAGATTACACGACCGTCCCAGAGGGGATGTATGAGGATCACATGACTAAAATGTTATTAAACCTCACCCTGAAGATCCTGTATCTGATGACCAGAGAAGTGAGGAGGATTTTGGAAGGTCATATGACATCACTTATAACACAGACATGACTTGTGACAAGGATTCGAGAATACTCACAGTTTTACTTTGTGTTTCTTCTTGTACAGACTTGTGAAATAATTAGGAAAAGACATGATAAATGACTTACATTCAACATTCATTTGCACAGTTTATTCCCATCTCCTGCCCTGACACATGAAAGAAAGAAACGAATATAATAGAGGTCACCCACAGGATCATTGAGCTGCTCACAGGAGAGGTGAGCCGGGAATTTTGGGAGGTTATTATGGGATGTGTCTGGATGGTGACTGTATCATTGTGCGTGTCCGGTTCCTATAAGGTGTCAGGATGTGACTGTCTATTTCTCCATGGAGGAGTGGGAGTATTTAGAAGGACACAAGGACCTTTACAAGTACGTCATGATGGAGAATAAACCGCCTCCCACATCACCGGGTAAGAGGAGACTTTTTTGTAAAGGAGAGAGCAGTACGGAGGATAGATCCCCCATCATCTGATAAACACATAGAGACAATGTATTCAGTCAGTGTGTGTGTTTCCTACAGATGGAACCAGTAACAGGAACCCACCAGAAAGATATATTGGTCCTCCTTATTTCCAGGATTTCAAACAGGAAGATGACACCACCCCTCACCTCGAGGTAGGTGGAACTGCTCATGTAGAACTTAAATGTGATTCTAGATAGGTATATTACCGTTTGTAGTCTCATAATAATCAAGCTCACATGTCATATTTTTAAATTGTAGACTGAACCAATTTACATAAAAAATGAAGTTAAAGAGGAAGAAGAGGAGACATATGGGAGAGGTAATCAGCAGAAGTCTGTGGAAGAGGTTGGAATTAGCAAATGAAAAAGGGAGCAATCTCCCCTAAATATCTGCACATTAGCGATATACCGGTTTTAGTGAGAAACCGTTTATGAACACATTTTACTTTTCATCTCCATTCCTTAACCCCAACAAATGAGGAGGAGATACTGTACACCATATGAAAGGTCCATCTCCATTACTCAGTATAACGTCATGTCCCCAACAAATGAGGAGGAGATACAGTACACCATATGAAAGGTCCATCTCCATTCCTCAAAACTGTACACCGTATGGAAGGTTTATTCCTATTCCTCCATAAATTGTTGTGATCCCAACAAATGAGGGGGTATCTTAATAAATACCATGCTTCAATTAATTTTATTTTCAGATTATAAAACAGAAGATCTTGATGTCATGCAATGCTCCTCAGAAGAGAACTATGACAATACAGTATCAAATCTCTCTACTCCTGAGGATTCTAGAGTTATGTCACAAACTGTTTTTAAAAATACCCACCCAGGACCTCATATTACAAATAGATCCTTTGAGAATTCTAATCTTCTGGGATCTTCTTCTGGTACTTTAAATTCAGTTCCACACACAGGGAATAAAATGTTAGCATCACCCAACTTTGATAAATATTGTTTATCTAATTCAGTGACTTCTGTAGATTTAATGATGCACAAACAAACTGTTCCATTTCCTTGTTCGGAGTGCGGGAAAAGTTTCTCACAGAAAGGAGGTCTTCTTAGACACCAGCGAATTCACACGGGTGTGCGTCCTTATTCGTGCTCAGAATGTGGAAAATGTTTTACTCTGAAAGGAGACCTTTTGGCCCACAGTAGAAGACACACGGGTGAGCGTCCTTTCTCATGCTCAGACTGTGGTAAAAGTTTCACTCAGAATGGAGACCTTATAAGACATCGGAGAATTCACACGGGTGAGCGACCTTTTACGTGTTCAGAGTGTGGCAAAAGTTTTACTCAAAAAGGAGTACTTACTGCACACCAAAGACGCCACACGGGTGAACGTCCTTATCCTTGCTCCAAGTGTGGCAAATCTTTTGTTCAAAAAGGACACCTTCTTACCCACCAGAAGACACACATGGGTGAGGATCCTGCCTTATGTTTGTAGTGCCTGGTGCCCCTTGACTTGCTGGTTGAATGAGCTCCCTTCATGACTGTCAGTACATGTTTAAGACTTGTACATTCAAAACAGACAATAATATCTTCTTTTTATTGAACATATGGAAACTTTTTTTTAACATATCGGACACTTCATGTGTATAAGGCTGCCAGATGAAGGCACTGAATGTTCAAATTCTGGAGGATGTTTATATCTGATACATTATTATAGTGATATGCTGTATCTTCTAGCCAATGGTTTGGTATGAGATCTTTGGTTTGGTTTCATGTAATAAACATCACATTCTCCTGATTCACCTAACCTGACCTTTCCATTCTTCATGTCACCCCTGTGGGGAAGCACACATGATGCTGAGCATAAAATAAATATAATTTACATTGCATCCAGATAAGGGTGCTGGGTACATTCTGCCAAGAGCTGAGTGGTAAGTAAGTGGTTATGGTTATTTATTGACCAGGACAGGTGACAGCAATGATAAGGTGCCAATGAGCAGTATGTTTATCTAGTAGAAAATAAAACTGGGAAATCATGGGTCAGGTAATAAATCTTCAGCAACAGGTGTACAGACATGGAAACCCAATACAGGGATAGTAGGAACTCTTCCTAATCAGCACAACAGGTTTACTAACCCAGAAACTTTGTACAGGGGTGGTGGAAACTCCTCATAATGAATAGAGCCCTGCAGTGTAGAAGTCTTGCCAATAAAGTCCTCGATAAATGGGGAGACTGTCAGTTGTTTTAACACTTCAGCAATCACCAAGACCAATGCCCTGCCAGACTACAGTGGAAGATCCAAGTGCACATTGGGAACACAAGCCCCATAGGTCTCTATACAAAATACAGAATCCACCATCTGCTACCACCTGCAATACACCGAGCACCAACTTATGTATACCGAATCACAGCAATAGCTCTTGTTATGCTTCACACATGGCTGAAGTTCAAGTCAACATATACTGGACACCCAACCCATCGGTCTACAGAGATTATCTGGATCCATTGTGATTAAGTTTACCAGGAGTCACCTAATATCCAGCACAAGTTGTAGAAGCGTGCGTGTATTATACTATGACACGAAGATTGCAGTTCCTCAATTTGCTACACAGTGTGGATTCTTGTGTTAAAACAGAATGCACTGACAGGATGTCTATAGGGTTTTTTTTTTATCTGGGATATGTTTATTCCCTAGTGGTTGAACTTGATAGACTTCTGTATTTTTTTAATCCGACTAAATACAGTATGTAATATTGATGGGATGTCACATTAATTATGCATAACCAACACAAGCAGTAACATATATATATTCTTAGCAATAACCCCCAGGTATGATAAGATTGAAACACAAATCACAAATCATACATTAAAATATAATAAATAATTATAATTAAAAAAATAATGAATTTGATAATTTTATAAAAAAAATTAAAAAAAATCAAATTTGTCCAATACAATAAAATAATAGCATAAACTTTTGTATTTAATATTTGGATTTTTTTTATAACTTTTTTTACTGTGATCAATATTTTAAAGTGTACCAACGCTTCGATTGTGCGGAGGACGAGAAGCAGAAGCCGTCCGGGGTTCGCTGGTGGATGCGGCTGAATCTGGAGGGGGGGGGGGGGGTTGGGGCACGTAGGATTTTTTTTTGCTACCCCAAATGTGGCTGGGATTACCGCTTTTGGTACTTAAAATGCACCCCGAGACACATTTGAGATCACTGTCAGGGGGGCTAAATTTATCAAATATTGGACATATTTCGGTGCGTTATGCTTAAGAATTACAGGCCTACAATGTAAAATAAATTTTCATGAAAGTCAATGTACCGATTTTAGACATATAAATCCAGACAGAAATGAACCGCCCAGGAGGTTAAACTATAAAGCATGCAGTTCCTCTATTTGTCACAAAGTGGTGATCTCACAATCTGTAAGGACAGTGCAACAGAAAGTGATGTGAGAAACAGACAGGAAGTGATCTAGAGCAGACAGGAAATGATGTAAGGTGAGTGACGTTAGGGGCAGACCGGAAGTTAAAATGTGAAAGGAGAGTTAGAGGGAAATAGGAGACATCTTTGTATCTGACAGCATAGAAGGTAGTAAGATATTATTTTATATTTACACCCAGTAATGTTGCCCTTTCCCTCGCATGTCTGTCCACATCCTCCATAGTCTTTGTAAAAAGTAAAATATATAAACTATGTTTCTCTCTTTCTTTATACAGTATACACATATTTAAATACATGCTTTTTAAAGAAAATTTACGAATAACTTGTTGCGAAACTATAAATCTTTACTGCTGTTTTATTGAAAGCCTACAAACATAAATGGGCAATAAAGGTAATGAGTAGAATCCCAGGAAGTGTTTTTGGGAGTCCAAAGTAATGAAGATATCATGTTACCCTGAAACCATTTACCAATTTCCAGCTACATTGCCAAGGACAAACCTATTACCTATAGGAGTGTCTTACACAGACTTTAGTAATCCCACCAGGACCATTGACATCCTTAGTTTTTCAGCAAGGCATTATTTACACATATACTCATCTCCTTGACAGGTTATGTTGTAGTGTAGAATATTAGTGTGTGAGAAGCCTTTGGTACTTTGCTGAGAATATATTTTTTTATTCTTATCATAGTATAATGTTTGATATATTATTACACTACAGAAAAAGTATTGACCATCTCAATGATGATGGACGAGGACCAGATTTACATGACTGAGAGGATATTAAACCTCACCCTGGAGATTGTCTCCCTGCTTACTGGAGAGGTGAGGAGGATTTTGGAGGTTACATGACATCACTCATCTCTAATAATAAAATACAGCAGTGTTGATCTTTTACAACAGAATTTTCCTCCATTGAAGTTTGGTGACCATGTAAAAATGACAGTGCCGTCACCTCACTTCCTGACACCAGGGTCAAACAATGGCAAGAAAATTCTAGAAATCACCAGGAAGATCATTGAGCTGTTGGCAGGAGAGGTGAGCGATGCTGGGAATTTTTAGGACATTATCCAGTAAAAGACAAGGGATGTGTCTGGATGGTGACTGTATCATTGTGTGTGCAGGGTCCTCTCCTCCTGTATCACTGTCTGTATTAGTCTGTCATTTGCAACCCCTATTTAATGTACAGCGCTGCGTATTATGTTGGCGCTATATAAATCCTGTTTATTAGTAATAATAATAATAATGTCCCCAACTAATGTGGAGGAGATACTGTACACCATATGAATGGTCCATCTTTATTCCAGACTGATCAATGATAAGCCAAAATAGGTAATATTCTTTTATTGATGGTAAAATATTTTCTTCCAACAGATGGACATAATGATCAGAATACCACAAGCACATATTTTATGTCCTCTCCAAATTGTAAGCAAGAAGAAAATGACATCAAGCATGTTGCTCAGCATATACATTCTGCACTTTCCTCTGAAAATCGACCACTTTTCTCCAATTCTCAAGCTTCCACTAGTAGGGCACATACTGATTCCAAAACGGTACAGCCAACAACTCAAATTATGGAAAAAAAATCCTGTGACTTGGTCAAACTCAATTATAATAATTCCAGAAACTTGGAAAATGTTTCACTTGAAGATAATAAAAAGTCCAAAGCTTCTAAAACTGATAAAAGTTTAAAATCAAAATCCCTTCCTGTCAATCTAAGGACAAACAATACCGAGGTTCCATTTCCATGTGCCGAGTGTGGGAAAGGTTTCCATTCCAAACAGGACCTCCTTAGACACCAGAGAAGTCACACAGGGGAGCGACCTTTTTCTTGTCCAGTGTGTGAGAAAAGTTTCACCCAGAAAGGAGACCTTCTTAGACACCAGAGAATTCACACTGGTGAGCGTCCTTATTCATGTTCAGTATGCAACAAATCTTTCAGCCGAAGAGGTCACCTCCTTTCCCATCAAAGAAAACACACAGGAGAGCGTCCTTTTTCATGTTTGCAGTGCGATAAATCTTTTGCCCAAAAAGCGGCTTTTGTTATCCACCAGAGAAGTCACACAGGTGAACGTCCTTATTCATGTTCAGAATGTGGTAAAAGTTTTATTCAGAAAAGGTTACTTACTGTACACTTAAGAAGTCACACCGGTGAGCGCCCTTTTGCTTGTTCAGAATGTAGCAAGTGTTTTACCTATAGAGGGGACCTTCTTAGACACCAAAAAAGTCACACAGGGGAGCGTCTTTTTTCATGTGCAACCTGTAGCAAATCTTTCTTTCGAAAAGGACACCTCCTTACCCACCAGAGAAGACACACAGGTGAACGCCCCTATCCATGTACGTACTGTGGGAAATCGTTTGCATATAAAGCCGCAATTGATGCTCATCTAAGAATTCACACAGGGGAGCGTCCTTTTTCATGTTCAGAATGTGGAAAGTGTTTTACTCAGAAAGGAGTACTTACTGCGCACCAGAGAAGACACACTGGCGACCTTCCCTTCTTTTGTTTAGAATGTGGGAAGGGTTTTGTAGAGAGAGGACGCTTTATTAGTCATCAGAGAAAACACATCGGTGAGCAGCTTTTTTTTTTCTGTCAATAATGCAGTAAATGTTTATTGAAAGAGTATGAACACTTACACACCAGATAAGTCACATGACCAAACATCCTTTTTGCTTTTTAGAGTCCAAGGAAGGTTTCATTTTGAAAGCGCAGGAGAATGTAACATTTGTGAATCAGACACTCATGATATCATCAGGTAAGAGATGATTTTATTGTTAAGTAGAGAGAAGTACAGAGGGTCCAGCTAGACCCCCCATCATCTGATAAACACATGGAGACAATGTATTCAGTCAGTGTGTGTGTTTCCTACAGATGGATCCAGTAATGGGAACCCACCAGAGAGATGTCCCCGTCCTCTGTATTCCCGGGATTCCACACAGGAAGATCAGGAGATCCCTCACCATTATCAGGTAGATGATGAATATACTTAGTAGTTATGAATTATAGGCAAGCTTGTTCGTTACAATAATTGTTTTATTGTATATTCAGCGAGGAAACCTTGCGGGTTTTAAGGTGGGTAAAGAAGAACCTAAAAAGGAGAAGGATGAATATAGTTTGACTGAAGAGTTTCCAGAAGAACACAACAATATTTACAAGGATGTCATGATGAAGGCACCTAGGTATCAAAACCCACCAGAGAGATGTCCCCACCCTTTGTATTTCAAAGGTTCCTCACAGAAGGATCAGGAGCTCGCTCACCATTTTCAGGTACAT
The DNA here is from genome assembly GCF_032062135.1 of Pyxicephalus adspersus. Lineage (NCBI taxonomy): Eukaryota > Metazoa > Chordata > Amphibia > Anura > Pyxicephalidae > Pyxicephalus > Pyxicephalus adspersus. Next base: position 57,011,005 of record NC_092867.1, read on the forward strand.
AGGACTGAGCGTCCAAAACCAGAAAGTGATACTAAACTCTTGTTGAACATTTTCCTAGTATTAATCTCAAATTATTTTGCATCATTTTGTGGTTTCAGGGTGATAACTCAACTAATATAAATGTTGACATTAAAGAGGAAGTAGAAGAAACACATATGAAACATGAACACACTTCAATAAAAGAGGATGGGATGTTAGTGACCTTTCAAGAGAGGCAATCTTCTTCAGATTTTTGCAGAGGTAACAATGTCTGAATGGAAAGATCTCCATTCCTCAATATAACGTCATGTCCCCAACAAATGAGGAGGAGTTACCATACACCATATGAAAGGTCCATCTCCATTCCTCAATATAAAGACATGTCCCCAACAAATGAGGAGGAGATACTGTACAACATATGAAAGGTCCATCTCTATTCCTCAATATAACGTCATGTCCCCAACAAATGAGGAGGAGATACTGTACAACATATGAAAGGTCCATCTCCATTCCTCAATATAATGTCATGTCCCCAACAAATGAGGAGGAGATACTGTACACCATATGAGAGGTCCATCTCCATTCCTCAATATAATGTCATGTCCCCAACAAATGAGGAGGAGATACTGTACACCATATGAAAGGTCAATCTACATTCCTCAATATAACGTCATGTCCCCAACAAATGAGGAGGAGATACTGTAAACCATATGAGAGGTCCATCTTCATTCCTCAATATAATGTCATGTCTGCAACAAATGAGGAGGAGATACTGTACACCATATGAAAGGTCAATCTACATTCTTCAATATAACGTCATGTCCCCAACAAATGAGGAGGAGATACTGTAAACCATATGAGAGGTCCATCTCCATTCCTCAATATAATGTCATGTC